>NW_026718809.1:0-23669 GCF_029784015.1 Lycium ferocissimum | reverse complement strand
TTCATGGGCGTAAATTGGAATACGACCCTTGTTCATGGCGTAAACCACCATATCACGGCGGAACGGAAAAATATCAATTCCCACATTCTTTATCTGATTTTTAATTCTAGGATAATAGTTAAAGCTTAGGTCAAAGATACGGGTGTTACGATTGGTTGTCCTATGTTTGTGTTCGTACGCTTTATGTTTGGGCGGTCTATCCTATCGTGGTAACCCAACTATGGCAGTCGAATGTGCGTATTTTGATATGTTATGTGCACTACGACAGCCTCGCCGGCTTTTGTGACATATGTTGACTATTATGCGTTAATCTGGGACTATATGTGATCATTTGTAATTATGTGAGTTAGTATGCTAGTTCTGAGTGTCAGGTACGTATGAGTGTCCAATTCGGACACTAGTCATGGCCCACGGGGTTGGGTCGTGACAACATGATGACATGATGACATGATTTTACTTACCGAGTCCCTGGCTGAGGGCCGGGACCTTGTTATATGTTTCGCATATGATGATTTTATACCGAGTCCCTCGGCCAGAGGGCGGGACACGCTATATGTTTATATCATGATTATATGACATTGACATGTATGATATATGTTTTCAAAGGCAAGTCTTATGATTTTCCATATTCTTTATTGCGGTATGATCCCGCTTCGTATTCCATGCTTTACATACTCGGTACGTATTAAAACCGACCCGCTTTTCTTCGGGGGCACAACGTTTCATGCCACGCATGTACACCCGGATGAGTAAGAAGGTTAGTAGAAGATGTTCCGAACATTTGTATTGGCGGGCTCCACTTCCTCCCGGAGTGTTACGAGTCGAGTGCTTTTTGCTATGGTATCCGGAGTTATGTTAGAGACTTTGCCAGAGGTGTCGTGTATATAAGATGTCGGTTTTGTAAAGCGGCTATGTAAGCCGATGTATTATTATGCATTGTGTTACAAGTTTCATATGTTACAGATTTTATTTGATTTGAGAAAGATGAAAGGCATATTGTTCTTCGAAAAGCTTTCATTATACATTTATGTCATGATTTGAGGGCCTAGCATGATTACGAGTATTACGAGAGTCAGAGCGTTCGCTCGGCCCTAAGTAAGGGTCGGGTGCCCATCACGCCCTATCGAAAATTAGTGTGTGACAGCTGGCAAACCTTGATAGAGAGTTATATTAAGGTACCGACTGAATTGATAAGCAGGGATAGATTACGATGAGTTTATAGTTAAAAGAAGTAATAGTATGATTAAGACAAGGGTACAGAGGAAAATGAAGTGTGACGGATATGAATGTATTGGTAAGACAGCTTGTGAGATATTAAGGATAAAATTGACCAGAAAGGGTAAGAGGTTAAGAAGTGTTACACTATGGGATCGAATACGAACAAGATATAATGTGAATATAATAAGGATTGTTACGAAAATGAGTAAAGCCTAGTGAGGAGTGACTAAAAGATATGACGTGATCTATGTGACTAAGGTATAAAGCGAGCCGTAGAACGAATAAGAAAAATTTATAAAGTTCTTCTATAGGGAAAGTTCAGAATAAAGATTATGTGGTAACGGAAATGATAGCGAGCACCAGAGAAGAAGGAGTAATTAAAAGAAGAAAATAAGAAGAAAGCGAGATAACAGTGTAGCAATAGGTCATGACATGTGTAGCCGAGGACACAAGTACTATAAGTGACGGCTGGCTGGGAAGACCAAGTTATAGAAAGGTGAGTAACGAGGTGGAATGAGTGCTAGAGAATGATTGGTATGATAAGAATAAGCATGGATGAGTGAGAATACGTTTTGAAAATGAGAAAAAGGATATATGTAGTAATGTGTTCGAATGATACGGTAGCATAAGATTCCTCATGTGCGGAGAATAAAAGATAGACATAGACGGGAGAAATGATAAGGGAATTCTAATGGAAGCACCCAAGATAGACGTAATTAATTGAGTACGAGTATAGAACGAAAATGGAATATATAGTTATAAACTCAAAGGTGTAGTACGACGATATGGTGATAAGGTAAGACTATTATTGAGACGAACTTGATATGATTTTGAATAAGTTAGAAGTCGGTACTGAGCACACAACAAGGGCGAAAGAGCATAAGGCCTAAAGGAGTACTGCGTGTACACGACTTCACCTCGGAAATAATGGAATCCTTAAAGGACAAAGACGGTGGGCTTGAGAAGCAAATGATGTATTATAAAGTCATTAAAGGAAAGAGATGATATAGGTTGGGATAAAGACAATGTTACGAGAGAACCTTGGACACTTATCGTCGGAATATAAGTGTCACGACCCAACCCCGTGGGCCGCGACTAGCGCCCGAACTGGGCACCCGTACGTGCTAACACACAGTATCGCATATGTTAACAGGAAAATCAATAAGGTAATAACTCAAATATTTTAGAAAAATCCGGGCAGAGTTTCCTCTGTTTTTCCTACCAACCAAAATTTACCTGCACTCAGAAAATACCAGCAAAGGCCACTCACGGCCATCATATTATATAAACACATACATAGGCGGCCGCAAGGTCACGGTAGATAACCGCCCGAGACGTATATCACACACACCGTGCGTGGGACGAACCATAACCCACGCTTTATGTCTACAGGCCTCATAAACGGAAACAGAACATACAAACATATGACGGGACGGGGCCCCCGCATTGCACGATCAAATATACATGAACGTGTCAAAAGGCGTATTTTTGCCACCAAAATCGGGCTCGGACAAGGGAGCTCTTCGAAGTAGTGAACGGGGACCCTAAGCGGCGGCTCACCCGAACGTATATCGCACACGCGGCATGAACGCGGCCCCCGAAAGAAAGGGGTCGGTACGAAATATGTGCGAAGTATGTAAAGCAAAAAACACAATATAGCTTGTATTATACGGGAATAAAGAGGACGGAAAAGTAGTACAATAATCGGACCTCATAAAAACTTACCTTGAACATAAAACGTGCTTTCCCAAATCATAATAGACTGAATATCATAATTAAAGAAATCATCGTGAACAAGTGCAAACATAACATGCCCCGGCCCTATAATGAGGGACGCGGTAAGTAAAATCATCATGTACATGCATGTAACGTGCCCCGGCCCTCTAGGGAGGGACGCGGTGAAAGGAAATCATCATATGCCGTCGGCCGTCTCCCGTCACACACATCATCATCATACATAAGTACATATACATATATAACATGCCCGGCCCTGAGTGAGGGCGCGGTGAATGTGCGGAGAACCGCACGAATACATGCCACGGCCGAGGACGCGTGAAAGATGTCATAATAGTCCGCGCGAGCGAGAGTAGTGAGATAACCATATGCATGTAAACAAATCGGTAAACAAATTACTTTTCAAAACTCGACGGACAATTACATTTGCCGTCCTTCGTAAATGTAGAAACAAATTCCGAGTTAATCAAAATTGTATACAAAAAAGTTACGAACTTCGGGAGTCGTTCTTACGAATCAACTATATCCAAATAATGTGTAATATTTAATGGGACAATCAAAACAATAATAGTACTTGCATACTACTTAAAATAATTCAATTAAGTCAACATAACAAAAATCTCGGGAACTAGGGGCCCACCTCGAATTAAATGAGGCGGCGTACACGATTTACGTATAATACGTCTTATGGCATTACTTATGAGGGTTTTTAGGGTAGTCGGATCCTATTCATGCAATTTCTAGGCACTTGGACAATTCTTGCAAATATACATAAGCATTTACTTCAATTCTACTGAATGAATAGTAACCATTTTCAATCTCGGATTTCTAGGATTAGGAAAGTCCCACAGAGGCGCGAATTCAAGCCTACACGTCTAAGACATGCCAAAGAAAGAAGAGGTAAGCCCTCACATACCTTTTGCGCCTTCGACGTTCTCAAAACTCAATTCTCTTTTCGCCCAAAACCTACAAATGGTCAAGTTTACCATAAGTTAACCATAAGGCTTTAAGCATTCATTTAAAGCTAGCTCTTGTCTAACAAATTTATACACCTCCATTATAAATATGGCGCCCCGAGAATTTAACTCGACTCAAATACCAACAACAACCAAACCAATAACATTAATCAACAACAAGAATCGCAATTTAACACAAATAGTCTTCCTTTTCCATAAAGTGACAACTTTCAACTAACTTTGCGTTATAATTCAATATCCATATTTCCATACTCATTCACTCACCAACATCATCCCAACATCATTTAAAGGCATTTCATATAATTTAACATATTATTCGCAAAATACATAAATTTTCCACCGAAGCCATAACTCGTTCAAAAACTCCCATTTTTCAACAAACATATTCATAACGCATTATCCTTTCCTCAAACTCATCAACAACCATCATAATTTGCAACCTAACAACTTCGTTTCTCATAATGTCACAAGATTACACTAAACGACATAGCTTCTACATTCCGTTTCAATACAAACTTACGTCATTTCTTGTCACGACCCAACCCCGTAGGCCGTGACTAATGTCCGAGTTGGACACTCGTACGCACTTAATACTCAAAATCGACATACTACCACGCATAATCATACATAATCACATATGGCTTCAGATGGTCGCAAAATAGCAAACATATATCGTAACGTACAGAACTTCATAGTATACACAAAGGCAAGCCAACTAAATTTTGCGCGCGGCGGCGGACCGCCCAAAAACACATAACACACACATATGGGTACAAACGTAACCGCACCCACGTATATGTCCACGGACCTCTAAACGTAGTAACAAAATCATATGACGGACGGGGCCCCGTCGTACCACGAATAAATATGTACATATGCATCGGAAAAAGTGTATATACCAAATATAGGCTCTAGGACGAAGAGCGCTCTCAAAAACGGAAGTAGATGCCCTAGGCGGGTGGATCCTCAAAGCTCGCGCGTCGGTACTGCGGGCATGAAACGCGACCCCCCGAAGAAAGGGGGGGGGTCGATGCGAATAGGTGCCGAGTATGTAAGCGAGAATACGAGAATCATAATGGCAACATACAAAAGTAGATATGATATGCAAAATATTAAAACACTTGTTTAAAAATATAGTTCATGCAAAGGCTCTTAGAACGGTGGTCGCCCTTTTAATCGTTGGCGCCACGCCACGGCTTATCCACCGAAAAGGATTTCATATCTCCGTAACCCGACAAATCCCCGTAACACATCATAGCCATCCGTAACGCCATAACACAGCATCACACCAAACGGAACCCGGTCCTCAGGAGAGGAGCTCGGTGAGCACGTAACACAAGATCACTGCCGGAATGTATATCATAATGCGCACGAAGCATAACCGGCCCGGGATCCGGCGAACGAGGCGATGACCATAAGCACGAGCAGAGTCGTGAGTAACCATATGCATAAAATCATATTCAAAACTCATTAAACCTATAAGAAGTCCATATGCGGAAATCGAAGAGAAAATGACACTAAGTTTCTTCAAGGATCATTAAGGACGAGCATAAAAGCTGCGGGCCCCACGAACGGGTGCCGGCCCCCATCCGAGCCCGACTACGGTAGTTTGGGGAAAGTTATGCCTTATAAGGTTACCTATTATGTTTTGGGGCGTTCCGAGCTCGTATGCAAAAGTTACGGACGTTTGAAGTTGGGACCCTTTTGTAGTTAAGATTTTTCACAAAACCTTTGAAATTCAATCTTTGAAAACATGAAAGTCTTGTTTTGGTCCCAACAAAAGTAGATTTTAAGGAACGAACAAAGTACATACCTAAGCTCGGATTCTAAGAGTGGAATTACCCCAAGGCTCGGGTCGTAGCCTAGTATAACTAAGACATGCCAAGAAGAAAGCGATGCCTTACATACCTTATTCGCTCGCAAGCAAAGCCAACCTTCAAGCTTCAAGACGCCAAGATCTACATAACGCCGAGTACATTAACATTAGCCATACGCCTTTATGAATTCAATTCCAAACGAACACTAAGTTCTCTGCAAGAAATTTCGGCAACACTTCCTTTGTAAATACACACCAACCCGAGATTTATACTCGGCCAAATCTAACAACAACCAAGCCAACAACCAAACTACAATATCAATTTACAATATATATTCCAACTTTGATATCCAATCCAAACACATTCCAACCATATGCAAGAACACTCTAAGCAAGTCATACAATGTTTCAAACAAGCCAAATATTATTCCCACTTACCCGAAATGGCCTCCAAACCCAAGGATAACACCAAACATATTCTTTCCTTCACAATTCACAAATTACATCAACAAACCATGCTTAAACAACATTATTCTTAAAAGTTCAAGAAACTACATTACGTCGCATTAATCCTTAAAATCAGCCCACACAATTTTTGCTTCAACTAGGGATCATTAACCATCATTTTTACATCATATAACGCATGACGACAACAACCAAAACACCATATAACATTAACTTACCATGGCTGCCCCCAAAACTGTCCACACGGCCAGCCCCCCACAAGTAAAATTTCATAAGTTTCATTCATTTTCTACACTCCCCAACAACATACAAACATGCTAAATACAATCAACTCCTCACTCATAACATACGATACACATACCAAATGCCCAAGGGCTACTCTCACGGCTCAACTTCAACATTAATATTTTCATGTTTTTCATTCTTTTCAACACATTACAACAACACACAACAAGCTAGATGGAATTGTTTCATCACTCCTAACATATCACACATATGCTCGGCTACACACACATATACACACGGTCAACTTGCAACATCCACATAATCATAACTTCCATCATTTCCACACTTCACAACACCTACAAACCATCCATAATATATGAAAATAAGAATGAAATCTTACCTCTTCCCTTCACTTCCTCCACACGGCTAGGCTTCTCTGTAGCAAGAGGAGTGCCTTCCAAGCTTCAACAATCACTCTATGTTGTTCCTTGCCTTCTAATGAGTTGAGTTGCTAGAGAAAACTACTTATTCTCCTCACTTTTTTTCTTGGTGATTCACGGCTAAGGAGCAGCCGAATGGTTGCCTCTCTCTTTCTCTCAAAGCTTCTTGTTTGCTCTTGCTTTTTCTTTCTTTCTCTTGAAGTTTCTATTAATATATAAAATGATCACATGGAAAATTAATAAAATTAGGGGCTTGGGCCAAGGCTTGGCCGGCCACCCCCTAATTTTGGGCCAACTTGCTCTTGTTTTTTTTTCTTTTGGCCCAATTGGTCATGGCCTCGTCTTAAAATTCCGAAATTGATTTTCGAAGTTCCCGATTTTTGTCCCTCGTCTTTCCCGCTATTTCCACATTAATAGGTCATGAACAACACACACCTATGAAATAAGATCAACATAGCCTTATTCCTTTCAAGCCTAGTTTATTTCGAAGTTTTCCGAATAGGCGAAAACTCGGGATATAACATTTCTCTTCGTTTACATGCAAGGATCACTACAACTCAACTAACACACCAAATAACATTAATTCATTACCATGTTCAAGCACCATACCACACGGCCAACTACTATATTCCAACTTCAAACCAATTTTATTTCAACTCCCTTTTCAATGTGAATTCCTCCATAAACACAACTAGAATCCAACATAATTTTTAACTCACCATAATTATACAACACACATACACACACGGTCATGTAGCCATGCACACGGCCTCAACTTCCCATGCAAGTTTTCCATGAATTTCATTCCTTTTAGCATACTAGAACACATATAAGCCATTATACACATAAAATGAACTCTTACCTTTCTCTTCAAAGTTCTTCACTAGAACAACTTGTCCAAACGACGAAAGCAAGACTTAATCTTCCAAACTAATTGCGCCAAGTCGTAAAGGAACCTTGAATTGGTATAAAAATCACAAGGAAACAATTTTGGATTCAAGATTTTCAAGGGCAAATTTTTCTATGGCCAGCCGAATGACTTCTTTTTTTTTGTTCTTCTTTTTCTTGTTTCTCCTCTCTTATTTCCTCTTGAAGATTCTAGGGAATTTAATGAATAAGTGCCCCTTTTATTATTGGCACATGGAAAAAAAAGAATTTATTAAATTAATGGGCTTGGGCCAAGTGATGACCGGCCACCCCCTTAACCTTTGGGCCTCATTTTTCTTTCATTATTCTTGGCCCAATGACGTATAGTCCATGTTTTGTAATCCCCGAAATAAATTTCCAAAATTCCAAAATTGCCCTTAGGCCTTCCTCGACGCTTCCGCACTCATATTTCCATGAACAACTCGTGCTAAATAACAATCAATCATTACCTTATTTCTTACAAAACCAAAAATATTTCCAATTTTCAAACTAGCACACTTACTAAAAATGGAAATTGCCTCCAAATGCTTCCTTAGCATTTCCAAGTCATTAAAACCACACACAATTTAAGCCTTTAAGACAATCGAAAGTCTCTCGGGATAGCCTTGCCCCTAACTTCTCATAACTAACACAGGTTGTCCCGTTGTTCAAAATACGGGATATAACAATAAGTGCTACCTAATTGAGATTGGAACGACTACTAGTACTAATTAATTATTGATTGAAGTAAGCGGAATGTGGCCTTGGATGAGTTACTACATTGGTTGAATTACTCAAGTACAGAGTATCAGATGAGATTTTGTACTATATATAGAAAGGCTCTCGTCGCTTCGGGACCTTGTTAAGGTTTCGTACGTGGATAATCAAGTTATACATCATAAGGGAAAATACATGGATATGGTACAGTACCAAGTGGATTGGAAAAAGGGATCGGATGAATTTAAGATTGGAAATAGGGACATAGAGCAGAGTATAAACAAATAATGGTATAAGTACACCTTTAAGGGGGGAAGTGGGTGAGAGAAATGCAAGTGTGAGATGGAAACAATTGACACTGCAATGTATTTGATATGGGATGCTTAAACTTCAAACGAGATCCCTTGCTGAAACAAGCTAGTAAGATTTGAAAGCCAGTAATAAATGGATAGAAGTCAGGATGGTATTTGAGGCGGTCTTGAAATTATTGTAGAGATCGGAATGATATGACATTAGAGAGTGGGTGCTTATAAAAAGAAAGAGTACGACCAGAGCATGGTATCGAGTAACTTAAGAGATATTATAAAAGATAGCAATGCTATCTTTTGGATTAAAAGCCAAGATGTTGGCTATAGAGTTGTTCGCTAATGATATTATGACTTATAAGTAACAAAGGAGAAGGAATAGAAAATCTCCTATGGTAGGAAATGAGAAAATCAAAGAGTGAATAAAGGAAGGGAAAGGAGTATGACAAGATAAGCTACGAGCGAATGTTAGTACGGAGGGGATATGTGAAGTAGAATGAACCAGGAGAAGGAAAAGGCGTGACTAAGATTGAATATACTTTATACAAGTCGTACAAGAGTAGTTATGTTACCTATGAATATTTATATGCTAGGGATGAGACCAAGCGAGTACTTGATGAGAAAAGTTTGGATTCAGTAATAACAATACGGTTATGATATTTTGGGTGCATTAAGGAAAAAAGATGTAAAGATGGTTTAAGCTAAATTACCGAGATAGAATTAATACTGAGGGCAAATGTCACGACCAACCCGTAAAGTGTGACTAGTGCGAGTACGGACTTCGTATGCACACGTTAACTATAATCGGCCCACAACTAGCATAATAAAGAACTTATATATAGAAAGGCAAGACGTCGTCTCAAAGCGCATCGCATATATAGACATATCATAGTAACCCGTCTCCGAGGAGTTACAACTTTCGATAGATAATATCACACATAAGTAGGCAAGGCTATCATAACATATGGGAACGCTAACTATATACATACGCAAGCCAACAAGGCTGCCACTACCTCTGACATCAGAGACATATATACATACGCAAGCCAACAAGGGCTGCCACTACGAATGGGAACGTCCCAAAACATAAATCATACGAGCCAGGCGAGCACAGTGGCCGTATACAACCCACACACGTGTCTACGGACCTCTAAGAGTGATAGCGATAATATATGACGGGACGAGGCCCCGCCGTGCCCCAGGTAAGCGTATATATACAACAAAAGGATCTATACCCAAAATATAGGCTCCGAGATAAGGGAGCACTCCAAGATAGCAGAATAGATATCCTAAGCGGGCGGATCACCAAAGCGAACGTACGCCACGGGCATGAAACGCAGCCCCCCAAGAAAGGGGGTCGGTGCGGAATATGTCGAGCAAACAAAGCATGAGATACGATAAACGAGGATCATCGAAGTAAGGAGTATAGAAAACTAGCACAATAAAAGAAAACCACAAGGCTTGCCTTTGAAACATAAATCATGCGTGTCAATATCATACCCAACTCATTATGGGACTTAGTGACATAATTAGATAATCATCCTGTACATATGCATATATATATAATGCGTCCCGGCCCTCTAGTGAGGGACTCGGTAAATAAAATCATCATATACATATACATATAATGTGTCCCGGCCCTCTAGTAAGGGACTCGGTGAAGAAAGTCATCATATGCCATCCTGGCCGCCATCCCCGTATCATCATATCATCATGTCATCATATCATCATATACATATACATATAACGTGTCCCGGCCCTCTAGTGAGGGACTCGGAGAATAATGCGGTGGGTTGTGCACGAATACGTGTCACGGCCGGGACTCGGTGAAAAGTAATAACGGCATGCACGGCGAGTAGTGAGAAACCATATGCATATAAATCATCTTTTAAGACTCAATAGATAAGTAGACAAATCAACGCTCGAGTATCAAACGATAGTCATATTACATATTCTTTGAATGTCATTATAGAATCTTTCAGGGATGGGATCCTTTTATGCATCGTTTACTATCCAATCATATAGAAGACTCGAGGGCAGTAGCTCGACTATTCTAAGAATTCTAATATCAAGAAGTGAATAAGAATCATAAAACATGCTCGGAACTTATGAATAGAATTACCTCAAAGCCCATATCGTGTCATACTTACATCTAGGACATGCCAAAAGAAAGAAAGGATAGGCTTTACATACCTGTTGACGACTAATCGCAAAACCATTCGTTTTGTCACTCTTTTTAGCCTATTTAACATAAAGGTAACGTTATCGTCAGTAACTATACTTTCTAGTTCGTAAATCCATAGCCCATCGCTTTATAGAACTTGTTCTTTAACTTATACATCCTCGTTTAGGGTTTTTCATTAGTTAAGGGCTTAACGAAAATCGGGCAGCATTTCCCCTATATATTTGCCTAACCCGAATTTCCAATTATTCTCCTATTAACACAGAAATACCAACAACAGAGATATACATACGAAATTCTCACAATTCAGCCCATAACAATTCTAACAACTCAACAACTTCTCTAAATCCATTTCAACTCACAATTTTACATAATAACGATCTCATGCATTTGCTTACTTCCAATTTTGTCCAATCCAATTTTAATAATTCATACAACACTATTAACACAATTACGCCATAAAATAGGAAAACCTTACCACAATTTTTCTCGGAGGAGTTTCTACTCTTAACTGCTCCAATTTCGCAATTTCTTCTTCTCCAACTTAATATTCAATGTTGCTATCACCTCCTTGAACTTGAAATTCACTTGAAACTTGATCAAAACAGCAACAAAATTATTTTTTTCCTTCAACCATGGCTGGCCGTGAGCAGCCATGGAAATGTTCTCTTTTCCCTTTTTTTCTAAGTTGATCTTGTAAAATGAAATTAATTGCTAAATTATTCATCACCCATGCTATATATATATGATTTCCCTTTAATGGACACATGTCCCCCTCTCCTTTATGACTCACCAATCCACTTCTTGGATTTTTATTTTTTTCTTTTTTTTTTCGGGTGGGGCCCACTTGGTAATTAATCCTAATTAATTTAATTAATCACTAATTCTTACTTACTAATCTAATCACAATTAATAATCCCTAATCTCCAAATAATATTTTTACACTAAATAAAATTTATAAACAATTTATGTTTTAACTAAAATTGAAAATTAAAGGTTTCTACTTTCTGTCCGAAAATGATTCTGCCTTTAACTTGACTCGATTTGCTTGCGAATAATTCGACATATAAATATACGGGGTATAACAGCAAATAGGACGTGGCCATAGTTGAGCCCCGATGCCGATCGAAAGATACGATAGGAGGACTAAGAGCAAAATCTGAGTAAAGAAGTAATAGAAGAAGTTTGAATTAAAGATAAAGAAACGACACGAGATACTATGCCTAAAGTGTTACAAGTTGGATTAAGGGAAATTGTGAAATGGTTTAAGCGAGACGACCAGAACAAGCTGGTTACTGGATGACGGTGAATTAGTATGTCAAATCAAAATTCTTTCAGAAATTATACCAATTAGCGATACACAGAGCACAGAGCAGCTATGTAAAGTTGTTAGATGAGGGAACTCCAACGCTACTTGGTAGCCAACTCTAAGGATAGAGATTACGAGCTAAAGAGTAGAGTGATAGTTAAAGTCTTTTAAAGAAGTCGAGAAATAATACATGAGGCTGAAGTGTTATATCCCGCATTTTTGTACATTGGAACAATCCGGATTAACTATGATAAGTTAGAGACAAAACCAGTCCGGGATGCAAAGTCGAGACTTTTGACCCTCGATTTCATTTTAAGACATAAGTTGTGCATGAATTTGATGGCATGGAACACTTAGGAAAATTTGGGACCAAAAAAATGGAATTTGTGAAATTTACAAATCATGCAATTTTGCTTGGCTTTGGCCGTGTAAGGTGGGAGTTGGCCCACACAATTTGTGGACAATTTTAATTGGTCCAACACTTGTGGGCCAAGGGATTACTGTATAATTATCTTGCAGAGCTTAAAAGATGACTCTAAGTCATCTTTCCTCATTCTCAACACTTAGAAAAAATTAGAAGTTGAAGAAAGAGGGGGCTCTCGGCCTAGGAGGAAAAAACCGAACTTCAATTCAAGCCCTTCCAAAAATATTTCCTTGGTACAAATCCACTAATTTGAGGTCCCTAAGTAACGTGGAAGCGTTGTTCGGGTCATCCAACCATTCGTTGTGTCAATGGCAAACCCTAGACAAAGTGTGGAGTTGAAGAAGAAAGGTAAGAATTGATCTTGTTTTATGTGTTATAAAGGTTGTATACATGTTGTAGTATGTTAAAATGGATGAAAATCATGAATTATAGTAAGTTGGAATTGAGGCCATATGTATGAGGTTTGGCCGTGTGAGGTGTGTGTATGTTGTGTTGTGTTTAAGTGATGAATTAAGTTCTATGTAGTATGTTAATTGTTGTAGTGTGAAGAAATGAGTGAGAATTATTAATATGTGCATGTTGGTATGTTGGCCGAATATAACCTCCCATGTGTGACCAAGAATGAATTAATATTACTTATCGTTTAGTTGTTGTCGTTATGAATTCCATGATGAGAATGAGAGTTTGATGACTCAAATTGGTGTTGTAATTGTTGCGGACTGATTTGGAGGTTATTGTACATTTGATGTAACTTGTATATTGATGAGAATAGCATTGTTAGAATGTGAATTGTTGGTGCAAATCATGATTTGGAAATGAGGAATGTGTTATAGTTGAGGCTCTCAGGTTTGGGCAGTTTTCGGGTGAGTGGGAGTATTATTTGGAATGTTTGAAATGTTGTATGAATTGCTTGGAATGTCTTTGAATATTGTTGGTATGGGTTCGGGTTAGTATTCGAATGTATAAGCGTTAATGTTGGCTTGAAGGTAAGCCGTTAAATTGAATTTATGAAAGTTGTTGAATGATGGAAAAGAGAGTTATTAATGTTGTATTGCCTTTCGGATTGATTATTAATGTTGCTAGGTTGGTTGTTGTTGTTGTTGTTGTTGATTTGGCCGAGTTAAATTCTCGGGGTTGGTCTATTTACAGGGAAAATGCTGCCCAAATTTCTGTAGAATTAAGGGCTAAATTGGAATTAAATGCCCAAATGTCTCTAGCTAATATTTGGCATATTATGACTTGTTTGTAGACCTTGGGCAGCCCGGGACGTAGGTTGGATTTATCTTGAGTTTGAGCTAGCGTTGAGTGCGTACGAGGTATGTAAAGCTCAATTCTTTCTTCTTTGGCATGCCTTAGTTGCAAATAGGCTATGACACGAGCTTCGAGAGAAATTCTATTCCCGCAATCCGAGTACGTTTATGACTCTTATTCATTCCTCGGAATTCGTATGTTGATATGTTGAAATATTGGCCTTTATGTCTTTGAAATATTTGATTTTCAACTTTTGCATAAAAAGTTTGGCTTTTAAAGAGTTCCGTAACTACGAACGCCCGTATCTTTCACGGGAAGGCTCGGATTGCCTCGATATGCCCGTAGGTGATTGTATGGTGTATGATGAGTATGTTTTTCATAGGCGGGCCCGGCTCGGGTCAACACCGTCCGTGGGTCCCGCGATTCTTCTTTTGTAATCCTAACGACTTTTGAAGAATTTGATTTGGTTATTATTCCGATTTCTAAGTATGGTCATTTTACTTATCATTTGAGTGCTATGATAATGATTTTATGCATATGGTTACTCACGATTCCGTTCGTGCATTTATTATATCTTTCGCCGAGTCCGGGCCGGTTCGTTGTCGTGCGCACTATGATATACTTCGGTGTTATCTTGTGTTTATGGTTCGCCGAGCCCCTCGCTAGAGGGCGGGTTCCACTTACATTTGGTGTTATCTTTGTGTTTGGCGTTATCTTTGTGATTATGATGTGTGACGGGGATACGGAGATTTGAAACTTTACGGCGTTATCTTGTGTTATGGCGCCAATGACGGAGCGGGCGACCATATTTTACGAGTCCTATGCATGATTCGTATTTTGAAGATAAACATTTTGATATTTTCAGATATGCACTTATTTTCTGTACTTCTGTTTCGATTATGACTCAGATTTGTCTACTGTATATTCTGCTTTGCATACTCAGTACATATTTCGTACTGACCCCCTTTCTTCGGGGGCTGCGTTTCATGCCCGCAGGTACAGACGCGCCGTTCGGTGATCCACCAGTTTAGGACACCCTCTTACCTGTTTGGAGTGCTCCCACTTATCCCGAAGCCTACCTTTTGGTATATATTCGTTCGTTGCATATGTATATATTTGTTCAGGGGTACGGCGGGGCCCTGTCCCGTCATATGATTCTGTTTGTCTGTTTAGAGGTCTGTGGACATGTTTGTGGGTTATGCCTATTCTGTACAGTTGTGTTTGTATGTTATATGTTCTGGGCGATCCCATTCGTCGTGGCAACCTTGTCGGCTTGCATTTATATCTGTTTTGGGCCGATGCGCCATTTGATAGCCTTGCCGGCTTCGATATATATATATATATATGGTTGTGTTTGAGATGTGTCTGAAACAGTTGATATAATCTGAGACAGCATTTGATATTTGTGTCAGTATAAGCCATCTATTTGCAATTCGAATTTATGAATGTGTTTGGGTGCCCAATTCGGGCATTAGTCACGGCCTACGGGGTTGGGTCGTGACAGAAGTGGTATCAGAGCGGTTCGTCCTCGGAATGTCTACAGACCGTGTCTAGTAGAGTCTTGTTTATCGGTGTGTTGTGCACCACATCTATAAACGGGGAGGCTACGGGACATTTAGGATGTTGTCTTTCCTTCGATCTTAGATGGTGCAATAGAGTTTGTGTTATCGGGATGACCTTTCTCGACACAATGTTATGTTTTCGAGCGATGCCTCAGGAAGGCCACGGTTGCCCGAAGGGCAAGTCTACGGCGGGGTGAGACTAGCGAGCCCGGATGACTACTAGGGCTCGTGCCCGGATTGAGCGGATATTGTGCCTCCGACGGCTAGTTGCACTGCTACGCCGGTGTCGGAGGGATTTGGAGCGACCACGGCTGCCGGCACGGGGCGGCTCACCGCCGGCTCTGCGCGCCGGTGCACAACCTCTAGTCCCCCAGCCAGGGGCGGATGATGGGACCCTGCGAGAGGCAGTCCAGTTGTTGACTCGGTTGGTAGCGGGGCAGGTCCACAGACAGGGAGCAGGGGATGATCGCGTAGACAGGCGCGATAGTCAGAGGGCCCGTGATTTTCTACTTTGTGGCCCACCAGAGTTTTTCGGGTCAAAGCCCGCAGAGGACCCTCATGAGTTCGTCCGACAGATGCAGCGTACCTTGCGATTGATTAGTGCTTCCGAGACAGAGTCGGTTGAGTTGGCGTCATACCGGTTGCACGATGTAGCGGACTGGTGGTATGAGTCGTGGATGCTGTCCAGAGGCGAGGGTGCCCCTCCAGCCATATGGGGCGAGTTTACAGAGGCCTTCCTGGCCCATTTTCTACCCCCGGAGGTGAGGGCGGGCCGGGGGTAGACGGATTCACGCGCGAAGCGAGAGACGGTGCGAGCCGATCGGGAGTACAGTTTAGAGTTCGATTCGCTGGCCAGATATGCGCCTGCATATGTAGCTGACATGACTGACCGGATGCACGATATATAGTGGGGCTGGACCAGTACTTCGTTACAGCTGCTTGGTGTGGCGGCCCAACCCGTATGGATATTGCCCGTATACGGGGCCACACCCGGGCGCATGGAGGGACGGATGCGAGAGGGCGCTAGCGATAGGGTTGATGACGGGGGCCGCCCAAGAGGGCTAGATCATGCAGGTAATGCGGGGAATTTTCGAGGCGGGCATCCTCAGCCGGCGAGCGAGCGGAATGTCCTCCCCGGCCGGCCCACGGGGTACGCCCCACGGCTCACCGGCCGGAGATCGAGAGGGTGTAGGATATTCGGGGGCGCCGCAGTTCCCGGGGTTTCGAGGCTCACGGTTGGACGAGAGGTTCCGGCGGTCGGATGAGACCTCCCGGACCTCCGTGTTCCCCCTTGTGGGAGCGGCACCTGCAGAGTGTTTTCGTGCCACCGGTGCGTGCTTTACTTGTGGCCGTCAGGGCCATCTGATGAGAGATTGCCCGGTTAGGGGTGGTACAGGTGGCGCAGCTCAGTCTACCGGGTCAGCCGGTGGTTCATCTTCATCCTCGGTAGCTATGCGCCCTGCGGGGCGAGGTACACCAGCGCCAGCAGGCCGAGGCAGGGGTCGTGGCGGAGTTCCAGGTTCTAGCGGTCCTTCGAACCGCATTTATGCATTGGCCAGCCGACAGGACCAGGAGGCGTCGCCTAATGTTGTTACAGGTATATCTTGAGATGTGTATGCACTGATTGATCCTGGTTCTACATTATCATATATTTCTCCCCTCATTGCTAATAAAATTGGGATAGAATCTGAACCGATAGAGCCTTTTGAGGTAGCTACACCGGTGGGGATTACGTTATAACCGACATTTATAGAGATTGTTCGGTAATTATCTGTGGCCGCTGCACTAAGGCGGATCTGGTAGAGCTAGATATGACTGAGTTTGACGTGATTATGGGTATGGATTGGCTAGCTTCTTGTTATGCTAATGTTGATTGTCAAAAGAAGATAGTCCGTTTCCAATTTCCAGGGGAGCCAGTCATAGAGTGGGCAGGTAATACAGCATCGCCGAGGGGTAAGTTTATTTCATACCTCAAGGCCAGGAAAATGATCAGAAAAGGCTATATTTATCATCTGGTTCGTGTACATGATTTAGAAGCAGAGGCACCGACTCTTCAGTCAGTCCCAGTGGTTAATGAATTCTTAGATGTATTCCCAGATGAGCTTCCAGGTCTTCCCCCCGAGCGGGAGATAGAGTTTGCTATTGATTTGTTGCCAGATACTCAGCCTATCTCTATTCCTCCGTACAGAATGGCACCTGCAGAATTGAAGGAGTTGAAGGAGCAGCTGAGAGACTTATTAGATAAGGGCTTTATTAGGCCCAGTACATCACCCTGGGGAGCGCCGGTATTGTTTGTGAGAAAGAAGGATGGATCGCTGCGGATGTGCATCGATTATCGGTACCGAATAAGATAACTATCAAGAATAAATATCCCCTCCCAGGATTGATGATTTGTTTGATCGGTTGCGGGTGCAGGTGTTTCTCGAAGACAGACTGCGGTCGAGCTATCATCAGGTACGGGTACGAAAGGCGATATTCCTAAGACGGCATTCGGGACCCGATATGGGCACTATGAATTCGGAGTGATGTCTTTTGGGCAGACTAATGCTCCAGCCGTATTTATGGACCTGATGAATCGGGTATTCAGACCGTTCTTAGATATGTTTGTGATTGTATTTATCGATGATATTCTGGTTTATTCTCGGTCAGAAGCAGAACATGCAGATCATTTGAGGACGGTACTTGGCACACTCCGGCACCAGAAATTATATGCTAAATTTTCTAAATGTGAATTCTGGCTATCTTCAGTGGCATTCCTGGGGCATATTATTGGAGTTGATGGCATCCGAGTGGATACCCAGAAGATTGAGGCCGTAAAGAATTGGCCTAGACCTACGACGCGGCTGGGGTGCGTAGCTTTCGGGATTGGCCGGTTATTACAGGAGGTTCGTGGAGAAATTTGCTTTGATTTCAGCACCTTTGACAAGGCCGACTCGAAGGGAGCTAAGTTCCGGTGGTCTGATGCTTGCGAGCGTAGCTTCCGATTCTTTGAAAGAGAAGTTGACTACAGCTCCAGTCCTGACACTTCCCGAGGGACCAGAGGGGTATGTGATTTATTGTGATGCCTCTGGTATTGGTTTAGGGTGTGTGTTGATGCAGCACGGCAGAGTGATTGCTTATGCTTCTCGGCAGCTCAGAAAGCACGAGAAAAATTATCCTACTCACGATTTGGAGCTAGCCGCGGTGATTCATGCTTTGAAGATGTGGAGACATTATTTATATGGGGTTCATGTTGATATTTATACAGATCATAAGAGCCTCCAGTACATCTTTAAACGAAGGCCGAACTTGCGGCGAGAGAAGGTGGTTAGAGTTCGCTGAAAGATTATGATGTTGATATTCTATACCACCCAGGGAAAGCTAATGTTGTGGCAGATGCACTCAGCCGTAAGTCTATGGGCAGCCTAGCAGACGTGCCATCAGAGAGGAAGGAAATGGTTCGCGAGATCCATCAGTTGGCTAGTCTTGGAGTTCGTTTGGCTGATTCGGAGATATTGGGGTTTGTTCGGTATTGCTTGAATCCTCTATTACGGGAAGAGATTAGCGGCGTCAGTATGAGGATCCTATTCTGGCACAGTATAGAGATACAGCCCTGGCAAAGGAAAAGACCCTGTTCGAGCTTACATCCGATGGAGTACTATTACACAGGAACAGATTATGTGTACCTGACGTTGCAGGGTTGCGGCGACAGGTTATGGGCGAGGCACATTATGCCGTTATTCGTTCACCCGGGGTCGACGAAGATGTATCATGATCTCAGGTGCTTATATTGGTGGGATGGTATGAAAAGAGACATAGCAGAGTTCGTCGCTCAGTGCCCGAATTGCCAGCAGGTTAAGATTGAGCACCAGAAGCCCGGTGGATTATTGCAGGAGATGGAGATACCGTCGTGGAAGTGGGAGATCATTAATATGGATTTTATTACAGGTTTACCTCGCACTCCACGGAGGTATGATTCCATTTGGGTTATTGTTGACAGGTTGACAAAATCAGCCCATTTCCTCCCAGTCCGGACTACGTACTCAGCTGAGGATTATGCCAGGCTTTATATTAAGGAGATTGTGCGACTTCACGGAGTTCCTATATCTATTATCTCCGATAGAGGTGCCCAGTTCACAGCTAATTTCTGGAGATCGTTTCAGGCAGGATTGGGGACACAGGTGAGTCTCAGTACAACATTTCATCCTCAGTCTGACGGACAGGCCGAGCGCACTATCCAGACGCTGGAAGATATGTTGCGGGCCTGTGTTATTGATTTCAGAGGTAGCTGGGATGATCATTTGCCGCTTGTTGAATTTGCTTATAATAACAGCTACCACTCCAGTATTCAGATGGCACCGTACGAGGCGTTGTATGGCGTAAAGTGTGTAGGTCACCGATCGGTTGGTTTGATGTTGGGAGGCGAGTTGATTGGCCGAGATGTGGTCCGGCGGGCGGTGGATAAGGTGAAACTCATTCGGGAGCGGTTGTTAGCGGCTCAGAATCGACAGAAATCATATGCAGACAATCGCCGTCGACATTTACAGTTTCAGATTGGTGATTGGGTATTCCTAAAAGTATCACCTATGAAGGGTGTTATGAGATTTGGCAAGAAAGGGAAGCTCAGTCCGAGATATATTGGGCCTTATCAGATTATTCGTAAAATAGGCAAGGTTGCCTACGAGTTAGATCTCCCGGTGATTTGGGAAGCGTACATCGGTATTCCACGTCTCTATGCTTCGTAAATGTATTGGTGACCCTTCCGAGTCTTTCCGTAGATGACATCCAGGTCACGGAAGGAGCTATCTTATGAAGAGCAGACCTATAGCCATATTGGATCGTCGAGTAAGAAAGTTGCGGAATAAAGATGTGGCTTATTAAAGTCTTTGTGGCGGAATAATAACCGAGAGGAAATGACCTGGGAAGCTGAGGAGCAGATGAAGAAGAAGTATCCTCACCTATTTCCGGTACCTACAGGTAATCCAAATTCTTTACTTGACTATGTTGTTTGATAAATGAATTGTTGATCAATGTATGGATTGTTGTGATAGTTGAAAAAGAAACTCCCCCAAATTGTTTGTATGACCCGTAGGGTTAGTTTAACATTCGAGGACGAATGTTATAAAGGGGGGGAGGATGTTATATCCCGCATTTTTGTACATTGGAACAATCCGGATTAACTATGATAAGTTAGAGACAAAACCAGTCCGGGATGCAAAGTCGAGACTTTTGACCCTCATTTCATTTTAAGACATAAGTTGTGCATGAATTTGATGGCATGGAACACTTAGGAAAATTTGGGACAAAAAATGGAATTTGTGAAATTTGCAAATCATGCAATTTTGCTTGCTTTGGCCGTGTAAGGTGGGAGTTGGCCCACACAATTTGTGGACAATTTTAATTGGTCCAACACTTGTGTGGGCCAAGGGACACTTGTATGAATTATCTTAGAGCTTAAAAGATGACTTCTAAGTCATCTTTCCTCATTTCTCAACACTTAGAAAAAAATTAGAAGTTGAAGAACCCCAAAGAGGGGCTCTCGGCCAAAGGAGGAAAAAACCAACTTCCATTCAAGCCCTTCCAAAAATATTTCCTTGGTACAAATCCACTAATTTGAGGTCCCTAAGTAACGTGGAAGCGTTGTTCGGGTCATCCAACCATTCGTTGTGTCAATGGCAAACCCTAGACAAAGTGTGGAGTTGAAGAAGAAAGGTAAGAATTGATCTTGTTTTATGTGTTATAAAGGTTGTATACATGTTGTAGTATGTTAAAATGGATGAAAATCATGAATTATAGTAAGTTGGAATTGAGGCCATATGTATGAGGTTTGGCCGTGTGAGGTGTGTGTATGTTGTGTTGTGTTTAAGTGATGAATTAAGTTCTATGTAGTATGTTAATTGTTGTAGTGTGAAGAAATGAGTGAGAATTATTAATATGTGCATGTTGGTATGTTGGCCGAATATAACCTCCCATGTGTGACCAAGAATGAATTAATATTACTTATCGTTTAGTTGTTGTCGTTATGAATTCCATGATGAGAATGAGAGTTTGATGACTCAAATTGGTGTTGTAATTATTGCGGACTGATTTGGAGGTTATTGTACATTTGATGTAACTTGTATATTGATGAGAATAGCATTGTTAGAATGTGAATTGTTGGTGCAAATCATGATTTGGAAATGAGGAATGTGTTATAGTTGAGGCTCTCGGGTTTGGGCAGTTTTCGGGTGAGTGGGAGTATTATTTGGGATGTTTGAAATGTTGTATGAATTGCTTGGAATGTCTTTGAATATTGTTGGTATGGGTTCGGGTTAGTATTCGAATGTATAAGCGTTAATGTTGGCTTGAAGGTAAGCCGTTAAATTGAATTTATGAAAGTTGTTGAATGATGGAAAAGAGAGTTATTAATGTTGTATTGCCTTTCGGATTGATTATTAATGTTGCTAGGTTGGTTTTTGTTGTTGATGTTGTTGTTGTTGTTGATTTGGCCGAGTTAAATTCTCGGGGTTGGTCTATTTACAGGGGAAATCTTTTTGCCCAAATTTTTGTAGAATTAAGGGCTAAATTGGAATTAAATGCCCAAATGTCTCTAGCTAATATTTGGCATATTATGACTTGTTTGTAGACCTTGGGCAGCCCGGGACGTAGGTTGGATTTATCTTGAGTTTGAGCTAGCGTTGAGTGCGTACGAGGTATGTAAAACTCAATTCTTTCTTCTTTGGCATGCCTTAGTTGCAAATAGGCTATGACACTAGCCTCGAGGAAATTCTATTCCCGCAATCCGAGCACGTTTATGACTCTTATTCATTCCTCGGAATTCGTATGTTGATATGTTGAAATATTGGCCTTTATGTCTTTGAAATATTTGATTTTCAACTTTTGCATAAAAAGTTTGGCTTTTAAAGAGTTCCGTAACTACGAACGCCCGTATCTTTCACGGGAAGGCTCGGATTGCCTCGATATTCCCGTAGGTTATTGTATGGTGTATGATGAGTATGTTTTTCATAGGCGGGCCCGGCTCGGGTCAACACCCGTCCGTGGGTCCCGCGACTCTTCTTTTTGTAATCCTGACGACTTTTGAAGAATTTGATTTGGTTATTATTCGATTTCTAAGTATGGTCATTTTACTTATCATTTGAGTCTGTGATAATGATTTTATGCATATGGTTACTCACGACTCCGTTCGTCGTTCTGTTATATCTTTCGCCGAGTCCCGGGCCGGTTCTGTTGTCGTGCGCACTATGATATACTCCGGTGTTATGCTGTGTTTATGGTTCGCCGAGCTCCTCGCTAGAGGGCCGGGTTCCACTTACATTTGGTGTTATGCTGTGTTTGGCGTTATGCTGTGATTATGATGTGTGACGGGGATACGGAGATTTGAAACTTTCTGGCGTTATGCTGTGTTATGGCGCCAATGACGGGCGGGCGACCATATTTTCTGAGTCCTATGCATGATTCGTATTTTGAAGATAAACATTTTGATATTTTCAGATATGCACTTATTTTCTGTACTTCTGTTTCGATTATGACTCAGATTTGTCTACTGTATATTCTGCTTTGCATACTCAGTACATATTTTAAATCGACCCCTTTCTTCGGGGGCTGCGTTTCATGCCCGCAGGTACAGACGCGCCGTTCGGTGATCCACCAGTTTAGGACACCCTCTTCTGCTGTTTGGAGTGCTCCCCTTATCCCGGAGCCTACCTTTTGGTATATATTCGTTCGTTGCATATGTATATATTTGTTCAGGGGTACGGCGGGGCCCTGTCCCGTCATATGATTCTGTTTGTCTGTTTAGAGGTCTGTGGACATGTTTGTGGGTTATGCCTATTCTGTACATGTTATAACCCGTATTTTTCACCTTTGGGAATCTCCGGATTTTCGATACAAATTAAGGACAATGTAATGTATTGATCCTGTTTGGTTCATAAGTTGGTTATGGAAAAATTTAGACGTGGAAATATTGGAAAAGTCTAAGGGCAAAATTGAAATTTGGAAGAAGGTTTCATGAATTACCAAAGTATGGGCTAAGGAAATTGGGCTTGGAAAAAAAAAAGAAGCAACCTTGGCCCAAGGCCAAGGGTGGCCGGCCAAGGCCTAGCCCAAATCCATGACTTAGTCATGTGACTAAGTCATGTGATCAAGCATTATAAAGGGAC
>NW_026718808.1:0-11596 GCF_029784015.1 Lycium ferocissimum | reverse complement strand
TTTTCTCTCGGAAAGCAGAAATGCATGTCCTTCTATTCCAATCTTTTCTTTCTTTTTATTAATCACGCAGTCGTGACTTCCTTCGGTTCCAACTTATTGCCACTTAGGTGGTTATCGAGGGTCCAGTTTGACCATTTTGGAGCTAACTCAGATTAGATTAATTCATTCTACTAATATTCAAGTTTCTATTCCTAAAAGTCTGAATTTTCCTCATTTCAAAAATAGCCAAAGAATACAATTTAAAATGTTAGTATACAATGAAACGCCAAGAAAAAAGTACATGCACGTAACAGAATTAGTGCAAAAACAAAAGATGAGTTCCCATTACCTGCCATGACATCAAGATTAAGAGTAAGAAGCAGCGTTTTCGCCCCTAATCGTGCTGAAGCAAGGGCAGCTTCACACCCTGCGTGCCCTCCTCCCACCACAATCACGCATCTTTCACTTCACCCACGTTATATCCAAAATTTCATCATCGGACATTTTTTAGAAAACACGACTGACTAGTATAACAAATCAAACTCAAACCATCTGCATAACTACGCCCTCCATCCTAAAATAAGTTTGACAAATCATCGGACATTTAATTTTAACTTAGAAAAGGATACGGGGGCCTGGGATAGAGCGGGGATGCGAGCAAGAGTGGGATAAGACGGCTAGTACCGGGGGTCTAGTGAGTTGTCTGTTTTAGCGGGGTTGATAAAAGTAAAGTGACGAGGCGAGAAGTTATCAAATTGGCAGGCTTACCGCAAAAATCTACAGCGCTTTTCGAACTTTGTGAATTGTAGAAAAAAAGGGAAACGGAAATTGTTCCCCAGCCAAGGCAAAGGGGAAAAGGCACGTGAGGTGGATCAAGTAAAAGCATAAAGGACGAGCATGGCAAAGATTGTTAGAGGACTCCCCTTGAGGGAGAGGGCCCCTCATATTTCCCCTCCAAACTCGGGAATGGAAGGGGCAGAACAGTTTTGGGGAAAGAACATCGGGGAAGGAGTCGCGATTTTGGCTTTTGGGGGGTATTAAGGGACGAGGGGGGGGCCCTTCTGGGATGGCGGGGAAAAACGGGGCCCCACGGGGATTGGGGGGTTGGGAAAAAGGGGGCCCAAACATTTTGGGAGGGGCCGACTGGGGAATGTCATCTTTAAGCCCGGCAGATCCCCGAAGAAGGAGGGCGAGTGTAATGATCCCCATGAAGTGGGGGAGATATCCAAAAATTGCAAACAACTAGGGGTAAAAAGGGGCTAAGCCATCCCATGAAAGGGGGGGGAAAGGGGGTGGGGGAGACGGGGGTGGGGAGAGGTTGTCTATTTCAAAAAACCGGGGTTTATTTTGGGGGACGTTCAACTACGGCCATCCATTTTATAAAGGAGGGGAAAAGCAAAAAGGGGAAGGGGGGACTTTACACAGGTGTTCATCGCCCCAGGGCTTAGACAAATTTCCCCGGAAAAGACCCCATGGAAATGTTTTGGAGGCAAAAGGAACGGGGACTTAAAGGATAAAGGGAAGTAGGGGGGAAAAAACCGGGGTAAAAAAAGGGGGGAGGAGCCCTCAGCATTTTCCCCAGGAGGGGTTTGAAAAGGGGACCCCTTTGCCCGTTTTTTTTTTTCCTTGGGAGGGAGGGATTGACAGGGCAAATTCGGGGAGGTCCCGGGTTTGAATGTTTTCGGGGACGACATAGCCCCAAATTGACGAGACTCGTGGGGGAGTTAACGAAAACCCGGGGGTTTTGGAGACATACCCCGGAGTCTAAAGGGTTTAAAGGGGGCCCGGAGCCGGTACCGGAGTGTAAGTTCGAAAAGCCCCCGGGGGGGTGATTTGGGAAGTGGTTTTTCCCCGGGCCATCCGGAAAAGTATTTTCCCAAGTCCCTTGGGTCTATTGGCGGCACGGGGGAGTTTAAAGGGGGATGTTCCCACATCGTTTTGGGGGCGGGGGGGGGGGGCTTGTTCCGGAGTCCCGGTACGGGTTTTGCCCCCAAAACCCTTAAGGGCAATTTCCCTCAAAAGTAGGGTTGTGACATGGTAGGGGGGGAGTTTTGGCCAAAGATCCCCACTTTCCCCAAAAGAAATTTCCGAGAGAGAATGGAGAGGAGGGGCCACACCGGGGGATGCGATTAGGAATGAGGATATTCGGGATAAGGTGAGGTGGCTCGGTGGAAGACAAGATGCGAGAAGCGAGATTGAGTACTTGCCTGGGCAAAGAATGTTGTAGTTTCATCAGGGGAGAGGTGAACTTACCGAGGACACGACCTTATGCCCAAATAATAGCTATTGCATCAACAATGCAACCAAAGAATGTTGTAGTTTCATCAGTGAACTTAACAGTATGCAAATAATAGCTATTGCATGCTTGCTTAATCAAAAATAAAAGAGGTCATCGCTATGACATGACCATTCTTACTTCACTTCACCTTGTTAACATGCGACAAGGCTCTCGAAGATCTCTGGTTACAAGATCATCAATCAAAGTCCCTATAAAACTACTTTCTCTCTCAAGAACAATAAGTTGCTTGCCATCTGAGTGTCTAGCTGCATTAATTCCAGATATAATCCCCTACATCAGGAAAAATTTACCGAAAGAGGCTTAGAAGAACTTATCAGATAATAATCATAACGGCCTAGTTAAAAAGTAGGAACTAGTCTAAACATTTCCTATATCTATTGGATGCATAGGTAAAAATACATAAGCAAAAGTGAGCATATTGGAAGATAAAAACCTGGGCAGCAGCTTCTTCATAGCCTGTTGTCCCATTGATCTGGCCAGAAAAGAAAAGACCCTCGATCCTTTTAGTCATTAGGGATCTGGAGCACTGATAAGCAGGCAAGTAATCATACTCTCTGCATAGGCTGGCCTGAGCATTGTACAATTCTCAAGTCCGGTAATGTTCGTAAAAGTGGCAACTGTAGTCTCTCCGGCAAACCAGTCGAGAATCCCTACAGATGAACGAATCATTACACTATGCAAATAGCATTGGAGTATTTACTCAGCAATACAGTGATATATAGCATCAGAGTATTTCATTTCCAAGAGAGCGTACTAAGAAAATGAAATTTTAACTATAAGAAATTAGTCAACAGAGAGCTTTAAGTAGGCTACATATCTTCCTACCAGCACATCTCCATTGGTTCCTTGGAAATGACCAAGTCATAGCAAATTAAAATCAATTTTATGGATATCACTAACCGGCAAAACCTTAGCACATTATACTCGGGAATAGGTAACAGACTTGAATACATTATTCTAAAAAGAGAACCACAAAAAGCCGACAAGATCCTAAGAGTGTACCCGACAAGATCCTAAGAGTGTACACTTCTTCGAAGTAAAGCACCCAATCCTCCGGAAATACAAAAATTAGCTATATGTCTGGATTTAGTACTTGTAACATCAAATTACAATAAATATTACTAATTTCAGCATCTAAGATATAATAAATGACAATGTTACTCCAACAACTCATATTAAACATCAGTAAGGGTGTGATTGGTATGACCAAAGACGCTTTTCTTAAAATGTTTTCTTGATGAATTGTTTTTGAGTATTCAGTTACTTTGACCCCCCCCCCCCCCCCCCCTTTTTTTTTTTTTTTTGGATAAGGTAAGTGGTATTATTAACAATGGGAACGAAAACTCCCATATACAGGAGGTATACCAAAAAGTAGAGAATCTACATGAAAAAATGATACTCTACAAAAGACACCCAATCATCTATACAAGAAGGAATCATGAGGGTGCACCAAAATGCAATCAAAGAGAAAAGGCTATTTTTTAAGTGTGCAAACTCATTTTCGACCCCCTCGAAAGCTCTCATATTTATCTCTTTCCATATGACCCACATAAAAGCTAATGAAGCAACCTTCCATGCCGTTTGCCTTCTACATCTACATCTTACAGCCCAACTGTGCAGAACATCTCTAACGGCACCCACCATTGCCTGTTGTACACCAAAATCATACAGAAGCACCCTCTACAAACTCGACGCCACTTTGCAATGCGTCAATAGATATTTTTACCCCAACAAAATAATTTTTCTTGATAAGGTTATTGAAGGAAAATATTTTCCTCAAATGGGAGAAACCAAAGTCATTCATTTATAGGGAAATGTCATTTTTCTTTGCAGTATATCATTTGCTTCAATTGCACAGTTCGAAACTCGGCAGATAACAGTTTGACATGTTATTTTTGCTTCTATCGTTCCTTTTTTCCGTTCTAATATTGTTATTAACCTTTAGTACTAAAATATTACCCAAACACAGTCATCATACACACTCCTCCACCTTCACGCCTATCATACTTTACCTAGTACACAATACGGGAACATGATGTGGGAAATGATTTCCCAAGATAAAACATTTTCACAATAAACATTCCCTTCAATACCAAAAGCACCCTATTAAGTAATTCAACAAGGTCACATAAAGATAGCTCCATCGCAAAATTAAATTTTCGATTTTCGGTTAATAAATTATAAAAAGAATCAATTTGCAACATTCAACTCGTATTCAATTACTCTAGTAAGTGAAAGGGTTGAAGAGGAGTTGCACAATAAAAAAGAAAGAATCCTCACTTGAAGAAGAAAATAAGAAGTAAATTCAAAGTAGGCAAAAGGTACCAGTAGGAAAGGCGTTGTAAGGCTGAGAAGAATAAGAAAACAACGAAAAATAGAGTGCCACAGATCGAAATATTTGCTGCTTCTAGCTGGGAGGAGTCCGAGGACCAAGAACTCAAAAGACAAAGGCCCTTTTTTTTACTCCTTTTTTTTAAAAAAAGAAAATACAACTTTTAAAGTCAAAATCGAAATATTTGCTGCTTCTAGCTGGGATCACTTTGCGCCTGACAGTTCAAAGAGCTCACCCATGAGGCGATAACCCCTAGTCGATCAATTAATACACTGCTTGAATGTAAAGGATTTATACCATAAACACTGCAGATTGTCAGCAAGATGACAATCAACGAAAAGCTGTTTTCCTTGTGTAAGGCAGTAATTAAATTGTCAGCAAACCTGCACGTAGAGCTCAGGAACACTTCGACCCTCAGGTTCAAGGAATATTTGCTGAGACTCTTTCTCTTGAAATCTTACAATCTGAAATAGTCAAAAAGATAATCATACTTCACATGGGAGAAATAAAAAGAAAATAAGAACAAATAAGTTTTCAAATCTGGAACCATGATATTTGAACGAGGGAGTTGGTTACTAAATTTACGTCAACTAATACTCGTCACATACTTTGTTACAAGCAAGGATTCACCCTCCACTCACTAGATGAACTATAATAACATTAGCAGATTCTAGTATCAGATGGAATTAAATCTTCCCTCCACTTAATTTCTTTTCCCTCCAATAGCACAAGGAGCTTCCAAGTTACACAATAACTACTAAGAAATTTCAGTGGGTATAAATTTCCTCTTGTTGAAATATCAGGATATAAATTTTTTGCAGGGAAACAAAAAGGACAACATTAACACTTCATTGGAATCATGATCATTAACATTTCATCGAGATAGTGATCATTAATAGTTTCAAAACATAGCTGAGGTGTATATGATTCCAAGCTTGGGAAATAGTATAATAGTAGCCTCCTTTAACAATTGCACCATCTTAACAGAGCATTCGACAACATAGAATAACACCCTTCTGAGTAAGTGGTAACTAATTTGCACAATCCATGATGGATATCCACTTTAAGAATTTAAAATGTGAGAGGATTTTATCACCAACCATATCAATCAACTTTCAACTATGCCTCAGAATCACTCTAACCCACTATTGAACTGCACATTGATATGATCCTCACAAAATAGTAGACAAGCAACTTTGAAATGCTATACACCTAAATGTAATAATCCAAATAATTACCCTTTTCGGTTGCCATTTGAGTTGAATCAAAGAAACATGAATATCAGGAAAAATAAGATGGAGATAAAAAATCCGAAGTTACAATTTATCTGTACTTCATTTGAAATTCTCTGTAACTCGAAATAAAGATATGCTGATATAAATTTGTCTCCGCAAAGTAAAGTTCGAAGGAAGATTAATCCTTTCCATTTCACATTTTTGGCTAAGAAATGTGCAGCATTCTCACATCAGTAAACGCAAGCATTCCGCGCATTAGGTGATATTAACAAGAAAATAAGAGCTAGAACGGAGAATTTAGTATGAGATGCCTCAAAACCAGAGAGAAGCTACATGGTCTGCAACATCATATAATACCTTATCCTCAATGGAGGGGCAGTATCGAGGGCCCTTAGCTTCCACCCACCCTCCATAAGTAGGAGTTTCGTGCAAATTATCTTTAATTAGCTGATGAGTACTCTTTGTGGTGCGTGTAAGGTAGCAGCACATTTGTTCCCTTTCTATATGGTAATTAGCATCAAAACTGAACCAGCTTACCTGAGGATCAACGATAAATGTTGGAGCATATGAATGTAGACCCATGAGCATGTATATATATAAATTACAAATGAAAAAAAAAAAATTTAAGTGAACCTTACCAACAAATATATCGCACACTCTAAAGGGAATTTCAAGCCTCCAGATCTTAAACCCTCATGAGATAAAATGAAGGCAAGAAGCAAAATAAAAGCTCTACAAGTAGCTACCTATCAATAACGCAAGCCCCCTCACAATGTATATACTATTCTCTACGGTCTATCCCACAGGAGAGGGGAGCTGGACATTGTGTAACTTGTATTATATAGCACATAGCACTCAGAAACACATGCTTGCAGTTTTGTATTAGATATAAAATTGCTTATAATAAATTGGTTTTTGATCAGACAAACTTAACATCTATTATTATCAGTAAAAATCAAGAAATAACCATTGGACTAGGGGAAAAGAGTATTAGATATCGCCTATCAGAGTACATTTGGAGGAAATCCTAAACCGGATCTAGGTTCAGAGAGATCCAGAGCATTTAATGTGACAAGTAAGTTTATCCAAAGACAACTCAAATAAAAATCACATGCACTTGCAAGTGAAACTAGCTTATACTGTTATACAACATACTTAATAAATGAAACTCATCCAGAAGCATGCAATATTTGCAACTCACTCACAAAATACATTGTCGTAAGCAATATGCTATTGGATTGCACAAGTAGTTCAGCATGGTTAGAGATCATAGATGACAGTTAAGTCTACAGAACCTACATATTAAGAATAAGCAGAAGGACCTCTTCATCTCCATGTTGGGGTTCCAGTCCTGCGAAATCTACAGTACGACAGTCTACACGTGCAGGGGTTCCTGTTTTTAGCCTATCAGTCTCAAAGCCAAGGCGCTGCAAGTTTTCTGTTAGACCAACGGAAGCTGATTCACCAGCTCTTCCTGCAGGCATTGAAGTTCTACCAATCCACATTTTCCCACTCATAAAGGTCCCTGTCGTCAGAATCACCGAAGGTGCATAGAAGTTCATTCCAAAGAAAGTACAGACCCCCTCAATGTTGTCATTTTTCCCCAACAAAATATCTGTTACCATTGCCTCTCTGATAAAGAGGTTTGGGGCGCTGGAAATGGGAGCGACAAGTTAGGCTCAAAAGATATAAAGGCCACCAATATGTTTGAGATATATAATTTGAACACAATGGAATAACTTGCAAAATCATGCACCGATGTGCAAGGAATTAATTGAATTTCTCCATACTTCTTAGTTTTCTGGTAAGTAAATAGATGTTTATAGCTCAGCCATTTTTCCTTTTTATACCCAAAAAAGAAAAAGGAGGCGAGAGAAATGGATTAGTTCGCCTCGTAATAAAAGGTGAAAATTACATCAGCACAGCAATCGTCCCAGAAACCCTGAGGTGAATATTTTCATAGCACTTTGTAACGCAAGAAGATGACATTGTACAGGTACAGGTTTATATATTTCCAATAGTTTTTTAAATGAAGACATTGTACAACTTTAGCTGAGAAGTATATGAGATACTGCTAGAAAGAGCATCCAAGATGCCAGTCTAGTATAAGCGGTCCATGAACCTCTATAGTGCAGACCAGAATTACTAAGCTGGAGATATGACCACCACTCTAAGCATCTTCTTTCCTCTCCTTCACCAAGGCTTTCATGTTCTGGCTTCATGCTGCTCTGAACCTTTTTGATAAATCATGATAGTATCCTATTTGCTGCATCCACAAACAGAATAATAAGAGACCATGATCGGATTTAGCACACAATGATAAATACCTTAACTGTAAATGATACCAGGTCCTCGAATCAGATGTACCTTGTCGGAGACAGATGGAGAAATTTTCTCCAAAGCACGTTTGAAATGTGACTCCTTGATGGTCGATGATATGTCACCACAACTTGTGTCTATGGCTGTCAATTTATCTTCAAGTGCAACCATTGCAGCTTCATTCATCTAGCACATTTAAGCAACTGGGAAAAGTCAATAAAGGAAACACGCCTTTGATAAAAGTACCAACCATGAAAAAAAGAGATGTGACAAGTTCCATTGTTTTCAAGGTGTTTTTTTTTTGTGTGTGTGTGTGTGTGCGGGGGGGGGGGGGGGGGGGGGGGGGGTGGTAAAGGCAGGTAAAACAAGTGGGTTAGAACAAAAGCTGAACAAACCAGTGCAGCTAGGTCCGCTCCACTTAAACTTTTACAGGCATCATCTCTTCCAATAGCCATCAAGTCGACACTAGAATCTATAGGTTTTTTCCGGGCAAGAGCTTTTAAAATTAGACCACGCTCATCTGGAGTAGGTAGAGGGACATATAGGAGTCTCCCTAACCTTCCAGGTCGAAGAATAGCTTGGTCCATGACTTCAGGCCTGCAAACATAATAACATGAATAAGAACCAAAACAGGAAGTGAATCATTTACTTCCAATGTTCATTCCAAAAACAAAAGGCACAAATATCCAGAAGAACAACATATACCTATTTGTGGCACCAATCACATAAACACCTTTTCTCTGATCTGCACCGTCTAGTTCTATTAGTAGCTGCAATAATTAGAAAAATTTAACATTTGCAAAGGTTAAGAAGAATATAATATCCACCTTTATCAAGAAAACATGCTCCATCATACAAACCTGATTCAAAAGCCTTTCCACAACCCAACCTCCTTCCTTACCACGCTTAGTTGTCAATGCATCCATCTGTAAAAACATGAAAAAATAAAAACGAATGTAAAAGAAAATAAACAAGAAGGTTGACAATCATGTGTTTTTCACAGAAGTTCTATTTTCTTTTTCTATTATTCCCTTATTTTTTTGTGTAATAAAACCATCAGTACAAAACTTAGCACTCGTGTCTGCACACTGTACTATGTATTAGACTTTGTGGCAATCATCTTATAAGTGCACAAGAATTTCGAAAGTTTCTTTTTTTGTCTTATTCTATTACTAATTTTGGGTACTGAAGCAACAGTGCAAAACATACTCTAATATCTGAACACTGTACTATGTATTAGTCTTTGCAGCAAGCATCTTACAGGTGCACCTAAGTTTTCGAAGGAAATAAAAATGAGTAAAAGCTTTCTGCAGTACTATTGAAGGTGAGTGGATTATTAGAACAAATTAAAAGTGTTTTAAGTTGTAAAGAGTGACAAGCACCTCATCGAAGAATAGAATGCATGGAGCACATGTTTTTGCACGGGTGAATAATGTCCTTATAGCTAACTCACTTTCACCAACATACTTGTTCAGAATTTCAGGTCCCTGGAGGAGATCAGTAAATGAGAAAACATGTCATGTTCAGTAGTGCAAAACTTTAAGAAAAGCAGCCATTAGGAAAATAGAAATTTGCAGGAACCTTAATGTGTATAAAATTTGCTCCAGCTTCATTAGCAACAGCTTTGGCAATTAATGTTTTACCGCATCCTGGGGGACCATAAAGCAAGAATCCTGTTTCCAAGTCCACCCCAAAACCCTGAAATATAAAACAACTTCTAGAAGTTCTATACTTGGTGTACTCATAAGAAAAATTAACAAAAGAGTTGAGGTTAAGGCACTAAAAAGCCACACAGAACTGGTACTAACTTTGACTTTGCATTCATCAACTGATAGCTTACTAAACTTGTAACACAAAGGATGCTTGCTAAAGGAAATGCATGAATTTTACATCCAAAGGGCAAGCATTCATTTGATGGTGAATCCTCCCAACCTAGTAGCAGTGTTCCCGATGAACATAAGTCCCACCGGACACTTGCAACTACAATTGTGACAAAGTTGGACGCATTGGTAGGACCAAGGACACAATTTTTAAGTTAAGAAAGTACAAGTGATCACACCAAAAAGAACACATAGTCTTCCAAGCACATTAAGATGCTCAAGAATGTGGGAGAAGAATTACTCAAAAAAGATACGTAACAGTACAACTCTGGTATTCCCCATGCCACAGAAAGTTCAATAAAGATGGCAAGAAAACTCCACCTTAACATTGATAATTTAAAGATCCTCTGCAATGGAATGAACAGACAGCTTAAACTTGGGCAAAGAAAGAGATAAATGCCCAACTAAAGATCATGGACGAAATAAATATAAGCGCCCAACATAAGATAAAGGGAAAGGAAAAGAAACATAACATAAGGAGGTCTTAAATGAAAGTTATCAGCTCAGTCAACTGACAAACCAGTGCGGTATTTCTATCTGAATATTCTATCTGAATATTCAATATAATTTAAGAGAATTACTGACCATGTAATCATTAGGATTCTTTATACGCCTGACGATGTATCGGTCAAAGTCATGTCTTAATGAATCAAGGCCTCCAACATCTTCCCACTTTACATTTGGGATAGCGGAGAAACCTTCTCTTCTAGATGAGGGTTGAATCAGTTTAGCTGCTTCCTGCAGATTATCATAAGATTATTAGCAGGCTATATGAAACAGCTTGTTTCAGATTTTACATCGAAGATAATCCCATGCCCAGAAAGAGAGTATCAGATACTAGATCACTAAAAAATAAAATATCTAATAATCATGCCAAACTTAATCCACTTTTTTATAAAGGCAGTGTTCGAGCCAACTTTCGTGCACCTTATTAATTCACTAGTTACCTGCTACTTCCACAAGAAAAGTTCCAGGGTAACTCTGTACACCAAAGACGAAATCAACTAACTTTTTTGTGCTTTTGTTGGAATGTGAACCCTGGTCTCCCATGGTCCACTCTATCTTCATTGATCGCTATGCCATATCCTTGATCGCTTTACCCATATATGTATTGTTCAATTCTCTTAACACGTATAAACTTCACGTGATAATGTTCTTAAAGGATGATGCACCCTCCTCCTTTTTAGACTGCCAAACTTGATCTTTAAATTTCACAGTCTAAATGGAGTGTGCATTATCCTTTAAGAACATTATCATGCAAAGCTTATAAACATTAAGAGAATTTAAAACACGGGTAAAGCAATCTATTATACATATTAAACTGTGAAACTCAAAATCAACCACTACATTTTTGAGACAATAAAAAGCTGATTTTTGAATATGCATGTAAATGAAAGTCATGGTTCTTCTACTTGCATAGGCTGGTGTAGGGGAGGAGCATCTATAGTTTCAGCGACAGGGTATAAAATGCCAAATGCCAATTAGATCCAGCAATTATGGGTCACAACCAAAGGAATATTTCTCATAAAGGTAAATCAAGATTCTCTGCATC
>NW_026718807.1:0-13348 GCF_029784015.1 Lycium ferocissimum | reverse complement strand
CTAACATACCTGGACATGCCAAGAAAAGGGAAAGAGCAAGTTTTACATCCCTTTTCCGCTTTTTGCTTCTCCAAATTCAATTTCCCAAATTCTTCAAAATCTACAATTGGTCACAAATACCAAAATTGATTATCCCTTTAGGAATTTAATCTTGAATCAACACTTGTCTTAATTTCTCAAGTAAATCCACTTATATTTGCCAAATTTTGGCAAAGATCTCCCCTGAAATATACCATCCCCGAGATTTCAACTCGCCAAAAATGTAATCAACAAACCCGAGAATGCAACTCGCCAAATTATCAATAACAATACAAACAATCATATCTTCCAACTTCTTAAGCAATTTATTCAAAATATATCTCCAACATTAGTGTTCTCCTTCACATAATCCAACAATATTTCATTTATATTCAATTCACAATTGTTCCCACATTCAAATACTAATCCGACACCATTCAACAATATTCAAGAGCACTTCAACAACCCGCACTATATCCCCAAACAACCCACCCAACACATGCACTACCCAAATTCTTTCAAGTCCAACAAGAATAATTATAACACATTTTCTTTCTTCCAAAATTCATAAACTACACCAACATTCTACATATTAGCAACATTATCCCTACAATTATAAGAAACCATACTAATACCATTAACTTCTTCCATAATCCGCAAATGATTACAAACTTTATTTCAAAACCATTAAATCTCCATTTAACAACATAAAATCCACAACACAACAACAATCAAAATGCTACATAAAATCACTTCTATACCACACCACTTCCATTCGGCCAACACCCCTATACTTACATATTTCATAAATTTCATTCATTCCCCACTTACAACATATACAAGACATCCATAATATATGAAAAGAAGAAAAAAATTCTTACCTTTTTCCTCAATTTTCCACTTGACACCAAAAAGAGGTTTGCTTGCTTCAATAATTATACAACATAAGTAGGGTCTTTAAATTAGAAGAATACTAAAGGAATCAATTTTTTTTGAATCAAAGATTGAAGGCTAAATTTTTTTCTTCTTCTTCTTCTCAATTCTTTTTTTTTTTCCCAAGATGTGATGACCCCTTTGTCGAATTTTTCCGAAATTTTGGAACCCTTTGTTGAAAAAAAGAAGTTTTTTGTCCCTTTAAAGAAAAGGCCAAAGCTCTGCCATCGTAGCTACAGTGACGTAGCAAGATCGTAGTGCATCGCTCGAAATGTTGTTTTTGCATCGACAAGCTCACTTGTAACGTCTATAATTCTCTACTCCGATGTCCTATCAATGAACGGTTTATTGCGTCATAAACTAGACTCGAAGAACTTCATTTAGGCTTTTAAAACACCTTAAAACTCCACATATACTATGAGATACGCGCTGGCTCCAAACGTGGTCGCCTTCCCCGCTTAGGCGCCACAACTCATCATACTTCGGTTTTTGTATATCCTCCGAACATCTCCTCCAAATCGTATCATATTTCGAATCACACCACATTTTTAACCATATCATATTTCGAACTCATCGTACTTCGTATCATATCATATATCGAATCGATCATATTTCGTACGCTCATCATACTTCTAATCTCATCATACGATTATGCGTACGTATAATAACTGCCCGGACTTAAGGAAGTAACAATACGCACGAGCGGAATCGTAGAACATATATCATACAAACACACTCGTATTGTAATGGTCTAACCCACATACATGTCCACGTACCTCTAAACAGACAAATGTAATCATATGACGGACAGTGGCCCCGCCGTACCCCCGAACAAACCAATACATTACGCAAATGAACGAGTATATACCAAAATGTGGTTCTATCAAAGGGAGAACTCAAAATGTTGCAAAAAGGGTGTCCTAGACTGGCGGATCACCAAACTGTGCGTCCAGACTGGCGGCATGAAACGTACTTCAAGAAAGGGGTCGCACGAATATGTTCCGAGTATGCAAAGTGCAAGATATAGTAAACAAATCCAGTCATAATCGAAATAGAAGTACGTAAAGCAAATGCATTTAATATCAAAATATTTACTTTCAAAATACAAATCATGCATAAAAATTAAAATATGGTCGCCCGCCCGTCATCGCGCGCCATAACACAGCGATAACAATTTTAAAGTTTCAAATCTCCGTATCCCCGTCACACATCATAACACAAAAGATAACGCCATACACAAAACATAACACCAAAATGAACCCCGCTCTCTAGCGAGGCTCTTGAACCATAACACAAAGATAACACGGAGTATAACAAAGTCCGACGACAACGTAATCCGGCCCGGACTCGCAAAGATAAAAACAATGCACGAGCGCAGTCGTGAGTAACCATATATATAAAATCATTATCATAGACTCAAAAGATAAGTAAAATGACCACACTTGGAAATCGGAATAATAGTCAAACTAAATTCTTTCAAAAGTCATCAGGATTACAAAAAGAGTCGCGGGACCCACGGACGGGTGTTGACCCGAGCCGGCCCGCCTATGGAAAACATACTCATCATACGCCATACAATCTCCTACGAGCATATCGAGGCAATCCAGCCTTCGTGAAAGATACGGGCGTTCGTAGTTACTTTAACTCTTTAAAAACAAAACCTTTTATGCATTATTCGAAAATCAAATATTCCAAAGACATAAGGGCCAATATTTCATCATATCAAGCATACGAATTCCAAGAAACAAATAAGAGTCACAGTGACATGCTCCTGGGATTAAGAGAATAGAATTTTCTCGAAGCTCGTGTCATAGCCTCAATTGCAACTAAGGCATGCCAAAAGAAGAAAGGATCGAGCTTTATATACCTCGATCGCTCTCAAGCTAATCCAAATCCTCAAGCTAATCCCGACCTACGCCTCTATGTTTCTCCAAGGTCTACAAATACGTCATAATATGCCAAACGTTGGCTATAGGCATTTAGGCATTTAATTCCAAACTAGCACTTAATTCTACGTAGAATTGGGACAAGATTTTTAAATAGGCCAACCCCGAGAATTTAATCCCTACTAAATCAACAACAACAACAACCAACCAACCTAGCAACATCAATAATCAATCCGAAAGGCAACATAACATTAGTAACTCTCTTTTTACATCATTCAAAGAACTTTCAATATATTCAATTCAACCTTACATTCAAGCCAACATCAACGCTCATACATTCAAATACTAACCCGAACCCATACAAAAAACATTCAAGGACATTTTAAACAATTCATACAACATTTCCAACAATCCAACAATCGCTCCAATTTACCCGAAACAAATTTCAAACCCGAGAACCTCAACTATAACACATTCCTCATTTCAAATCATAATTTGCACCAACAATTCACCCTCTAACAATGTCATTCTCATAAATATACAAATTACATCGAATGCACAATAATTCTTCAAATTATCCCATACAATTACAACATCAATCTTGAGTCATTAAACTCTCATTTCCAACATAGAATTCACAATGACAACATTCAAAATTCCAAATAGAATTAATTCATTCATTGTCATATAATATGACCCACATTCGCCAACACTACACATATACGTATGTTGATGATTCTCATTCTTTTCTTCACACTACACAACTAAACATGCTACATAAAATCATTTTCATCCTCCCAACACAACCCACACACCTACACGGCCAAACATCATACACGCGGCCTCAACTCCAACATACTATATTTCATGAATTTCATCCATATTAACATACTATAACATGCATACACCATTCATAATGCATAAAACAAGATTAAATCTTACCTTTGTTCTTCAACTTCACAACTACGCTAGGGTTTGTGATTGATAAAACGGATGGTTTGATGACCCAAACAACACTTCCACGTTACTTAGGGACCTCCAATTAGTGGATTTGCATCAAAGAAATATTTTTGGGATGGCTCAATTTGGACTTGGTTTTTCTTGGTCTTGGCCGAGAGGTTGTTGGTGTTGTTCTTCAACTTCTTGATTTTTTTGCTAAGTATGGAATGAAGAAAGATGACTTAGTATTCATCTTTTGCATACTAATATAAGTCATACAAGTGTCCATGGCCCACACATGTGTTGGACCAATTAAATTTGTCCACACAATGTGTGGGACCATTTCCAAGATCACACGGCCAAAGGGCCAATTTTGCATGATTTCCAACTTCCAATTATTTCACTTTTGGTCCCAAATTTTCCTAAATGTTCCATGGCAACAAATTCATGAACAATTTATATCTCAAAACAAAATCAAAGGTCAAAAGTCCCGACCTTGCATCCCGGAATGGTTTTGTCCCTAACTTATCATAGTTAAACCGGATTGCCCCAACGTACGTAATACTTCGGATATAACAATATGTCTTTGTATGACTCGGTTTTCAAATGTTGCATAAAAATTTTATTTTCAAAAGAAGTTTTGTAACTACGAACGTCCGTAACTTTCTCGTATTAATCGGATGGCTTTGATATGCTCGTAAATGATTCCATAACGTATAGTGACTATGATTTTCATAGGCGGGCTCGGATTGGGTTGACGCTCGTCCGTGGGTCCCGCGACTTCCTTCTGTATGGTTCTGATGGCCTTTGAAAGAATTTGATATGACTATTTTTCCGACCCCCGAATATGATTATATACTTATCCGTTAAGTCTAAAATGAGATTTCTATGCATATGATTTTGATACGTAACCTTGGTTTCGAAGTTCGGTTTGATATGTTCTAGTGATATTCGGAAGAAAAACCCGATTTGACTATTGTTTCGGTTTTGAAATAACAAGCTTGATTATCCTATTGGGTCTTTGAAGTGTTGTTTTGACACATATGGTTTCCACCGCATTCGCTTGTGCATTTTGTTGTATGTCTTTCGCCGAGTCCCGTGCGGGCTATGTATCGTGCGCACTACATGATATTCTGGAGTACAACGTGTCCGGCTCGCCGAGCCCTCCGCTATTGGCCGGCACCGTGTAGGCGTGACACCGACCGCCGAGTTTTTGGCCGCGGATGTATATATGTGACATTGACCGCTGGGTTTTTGGTCGATGTATGTATATATGTGACATTGACCGATTGGGTTTTTGGAAGTCGGTACATGTATACGTGACATTATCGGCCGGGTTTTTGGCCGCGGTATGTGTATATGTGACATTGACCGCTGGGTTTTTGACCGCGGCATGTCGAGTTTCGGAGATATGAAATCTTCTGGAGTACGATGTGTTATGGCGCCAATGACGGGCGGGCGACCATATTCTAAGAGCCCTGTGCATGATTTATGTTTTGATAAGTAAGCATTTTGGCATTCGGATTTTGCATTTACTTTATGTACTTCGTTTCGATTATGACTCGGATTGAAAGCCATCGTATCGTATGCTTTGGGATACGAAGTATGATGTGATATGATATATGTATTCTAGAATATGATCAGTCGGTATCGGAGCCGGTGGTGGGGCAAACCCAATGGTGGGGCAAACCCAATGGTGAAGCAAATCCCACATTGGTCTAGGCAAATCCCACATTGGTTTAGGCAAATTCCACATCGGTTAATGTCAGCTCATAGGATATGTTCTATTTTCCGTATATGTGAGACAGAAATGTTTTTCAAAAGAAGGCTAAGCATTTTGGCACTCTGATGGTTATATTTGTCTTCTGTACTGCTTATGTACGATTTGTATTTCAGATACAAGCATTTTGGTATTCTGGCTAGTGTGCTCACTTTCTGTACTCCTCACTTCGGTTATGACTTCGTTTTCTGTATTTCATGCTTTGCATACTCAGTACATATATTTCGTCCCCCCTTTCTTCGGGGGCTGCGTTTCATGTCGCGTGTGCAGTACCCGCATGAATAGATTATGTTAGCAGAAGATGTTCTTAGCCGGATTGGCGAGCTCCATTTCTCCGGAGTGCCGCGAGTCGAGTGCTTTCGTATAGTATCCGAAGTTATGGTAGAGACTTTGCAGATAGAGTCGAGTGTATGATATGTCGGTTTGTAAGCGGCCATGTGTTCGATATATCATTATGCATTATGTTTCAGATTTATTATGATTACGAATTTCATTGGATTCGATAAGATGGAAGGTATGTTTGTTTTCGAAAAAAAAAATTTCATTATGTACTTGTGTCATATTTTGTGGGCCCAAGAGGATTATGAGTATGACGAGAGTCGGGCGGTTCGCTCGGCCCAGTGTGGTCCGGTGCCCATCATGCCCTATCGGAAATTAGGGTGTGACATGAATACTATCACAAACAGATCTAAGAGGGGCCTGAATACATTATTCATTAAGTTGATAAACACCTCGGAGCATTCGTTAGCCCAAACGACATCACTTGAAATTCATAATGGCCATATCTTGTCCTGAAAGCTGTCTTAGGAATATCTTCTTCTCTGACTCTCACTTGATGATAACCCGACCTCAGATCTATTTTGGAAAACCACTTGGCACCTTGCTGATTAAATAAATCATCAATTCTTGGAAGAGGATACTTGTTCTTTATCGTCACCTTGTTCAAAATGTCTATAATCAATACACATTCGTAGGGAGCCATCTTTCTTTTCACAAATAATAATCGGCGCTCCCCGTGATGAACGGTCTAATAAATCCCTTTTCGAGCAAATCTTTCAATTGTGCCTTTAACTCTTTTAATTCTGCCGGAGCCATTCGATAAGGAGGAATAGAAATAGGCTCGGTGTCCGGCAACACATCAATGGCGAAGTCAATCTCCCTTTCTAGAGGAAGGCCTGGAAGTTCATCTGGGAATACATCCGGAAACTCATTTACTACCGGAACAGATTGAAAAGTTGGCGATGTTGCCTCGGTGTCATGAACTCGGACTAAATGATAAATATAGCCCTTGGCAATCATCTTTCTTGCCTTAAGGTAGGAAATAAACCTACCCCTTGAGTTGCCGTATTACCTTTCCATTCAAGCACCTGCCCCGAAAATTGAAATCGAACTAATTTCATTCGATTACAACGTTGGCATAGCATGAGGCCAACCAATCCATGCCCATTATAACATCAAAGTCTAGCATTTCTAGATCAACTAAATCGGCCTTGGTTTGGCGATCACATATGACAATTATACAATTCTTATACACTTGCTTAGCTACCACGGGATTACCAACCGGAGTAGATACCTCAAAAGGCTTAATTGGCTCGGGTTTCACCCCAATACGATTTGCAACATAGGGAGTAATATAAGATAAGGTGGAGCCCGGATCTATCAATGCATACACATCATGAGAAAACACAGTCAATGTACCCGTGACCACATCTGGAGACGACTCGAGATCCTGTCGTCCGCCAGCATATAAGCGGTGCGGGCACCCAAGTAGATGCTCCCCCTCGGCCCCTACCTCGACCTGCCGGAGTCCGGGGGAGTCTTCACGTCCCCCGGGACGTCGACGAAGAACCGCCGTCGATCCCGGGCCGGGTCCCAGCTCGCTCGATCATCGACGGGCAATCTCTCATCATATGCCCCACCTGCCCACAAGTATAACAAGCGTCTGAACCCTGGCGGCACTGTCCAGAATGTAACCTACCACACTGGCTGCATCGCGGTACTGGAGGTCTCCTCTGACTGTAATCTCCCCCAAACTGAGAACCTGGGCCCCTCGAACTCTGGCCCTGTCCTGAACGAAAAGAGCGATCAGATCCTATGCCTGTAAACCGGGAGGTGCGCTCTGCCACCGACCGTGGCCCGAGTGCCTGGAATATGTCCGTCGTGGACGCCCTCTAAAATCTCTACCTGTGCCCATAAATCTGGCCCTTTTGCTCGGCCCTCTATCAATATCACGATCACCCCTCTGCGGAGGTTGTTGTCCTTCAAGATTTTGGCCATGGGCTTGAATGCGAGAGGTGTCCATCCCGTCTTGCAATGAAGCCGTCAAGTAATCCTTAAATAAATGTGGCCCTAAGCCACTCACAAATCTATACACTCTGTCGCCCATGTCGGCTACCATCGTAGGAGCATATCTAGCCAAAGAATTAAATTGAAGGCTATACTCCCGGGCGCTCATGTTACCCTGCTTCAAATTTAAGAATCTATCCGCTCTAGCTCGGCGGACCTCGGGCGGCAAATAATGACGAATGAAAGCATCAACAAATTCTTGCCACACGGGAGGGGGTGCATTCTCTTACCTCGACGCTACCCAATTGTTATACCATAATACCACCACATCTCGGAGTCTATATGATGCTAACTCCACTGAATAATCCGCAATGTTCTTAGCATCTCATCAATAAAATCTTGTGGGTCTTCATTCGGCTTTGACCCAAAGAATTCCGGAGGATTTAGGCTCATAAAGTCACGGGCTCTAGTACTAGCTGAACGATCATTTGGGCCCATATTTTGCCTTTGGGCCTGAGCGGCAACCAACTGTGTCAATAAATTAATAGCCTCGGTCACTTGTTGACCCGATGTAGCCGGTGGAGGAACTGGAGGCATAGGAGCTGGAGCTGAAGCCCCTTCTTGCTCTTCCGTAATAGGCGGAGTAGTGGAGGCATTAGATAAGGTCTCATTATGCGATTCATCCTCATTTGCATTCATGGACGGCTCTCTTTCTGCCCGCCTTTTCATAGTAACTTTGCCCTTCGGGGCAGCTTTAACTTTTCCTTTTGGCGGCATTCTGAAATCACAACATACTCATTAGGGAGGATTAAATCTTATACTCGGCTCTATCGCACGATTTCATGTGAAGAAAGATGGTAATTTTTCCTAAATGTCCTGTAGCCTCCTGTTTATTAGCGTGGCACGCAACACACCATAAACAAGACTCTACTAGACACGGCTCGTAGACACTTCCTAGGACTGAACTGCTCTGATACCACTTCTGTCACGACCCGAACTACGGGCTGCGACGGGTATCCGGGGCTAACCACCGAACACCACTCATTCCGTTACCTACATGCTCTCATTCATAATACTTGCTCAATTTCATAGAAATACATCATCATTTGCAACACAATTTACTTTTATAAACATAAGCCCTTTCGGCTATCAAAACATATATATATATACATGCATACACATACAACTATGGGACCATGCTACCCACACTGCGTATCTACGAGCCTCTACTAGAGTGTCAGACATATGGACGGGACAGGACCCCGTCGTGCTCAATCATGACTATATACATATATGTACCAAAAGAATAATCTGTGGCACCTCCGGAAAATGGAGTGCTCTCTAATCAGCTGCTAGCTCCTATGAGTCTGGATTACCTCCTGTCTACCTGGGCATGAACACGGCGTCCGAAGAAAAAGGACGTCGATGCGAATATTGTACCGAGTATGTAAGGCATAAGCAATAATAAGATGTCAATCAAATAAGGAGGCATCAATGAGGAGCAATCAGAATCGATCGAATCATAAAGGAAGTAGTACATGCTGCTTACTTTCATACTCATCATCATATCATATATGCATAAATGTATAAATTTCCCGACCATATAGGTGCGGTGTGATAATCAATAACATTAGCAATAGCATTAGCCTGCGTCCAGGCCTCCCGCGTCCGGGGTATCATCTCATGCTGCCCACTAGTGGTGACTGCCCATGCCATTTGGCCATGGTGTATAGCTGCCCGCCTTGGCGGTGACTGCCCGACCATTTAGGCACGGTGTAATATCATCATATGCTTATTACAACATGCTCATCATATGCTCATTATAATACTTTTATCATACATGCTTATCATAATATGCATATCATAACATACTTCTAGCAATACATGCATAGAGACTCAAAGATGATCATGTTTTGTCGGGGTGACGTAAGTGTCACGACCCGACCGTAGGCCGTGACTAGTGCCCGAGCTGGGCACTCGTACCCACATATCTGTTATATCCCGTGTTTTGCACATTCGGGAGATTTGGACATAATAGTGATTTGTAAGAATAAGGACATATTTTGATTTCATTTGGTGGGTATGTTGTTACTTATGGAAAATATTGACACGAGAACATCGGAGACGCCAAGGGTAAAATTGGAATTTTGGAAATTAGCTCCGTGAATTATAAAATAAGATCCTTAAGTAATTGGGCTAGAAAAAAATAAGAGAAAATTTAGGCCCAAGTTTAAGAGGGTGGCCGGCCATGGTTGGCCTAAGCCATGAAGATTAGTCATGTGATCAATCACATGACTAATTAATATAAGATGATAATTGTGCATGATCATCCATAGAAGATTCAAGAGACAAAAAAAAAAAAAAAAAGAAAGAGAAAGGGAGCATTCGGCTCCAAGAAAAAAAAGAGAAGAAGAACAAAAAAAAAAATTTCTAGCCTTGCAATCTTCATCCAAAAATCTCATCCTTCTTGAATTCTTGACAAGCGCAAGACGTTCTTCGACGTGGTATAATTAGTTGAGCGAGAAAGCCACGTTGGTGGCGAGTTGGAATTTGAAGAAAAAGGTAAGACTCTTATTCTTTCATGTTATGGAAGATGTATGTATGTTAAAATGATTAGAATTAGATGAGAATTATGGAACTGTGGCGTGTGGTTGCATGGAGTGCATGTGTGTGAAAAGTGTATGTGGCCGTGAGCCATGGTGGTGTAGGGGAGGATGAATTAAATTTCATTTAGTTGTTAGTTATGTTGTTGTGGCATTTATGATGTGAATAAGGGTTTAACGACTTAAGTCGGCATTGAAATTGGCATGTATGTTGTTATGGGGATTTGGTGTGCTCACATGGTTTTATGTAATTATGGAAGTAAGGGTGAATTAATGCCATTGTTAATGAACTTGGAAGAAGGCAGCGCAAATTTTGTAGTTTTATTGCATTTGTGGAAGTTGGGATGGATTATGGTTTGATGGAAAATTTTGTATATTTTGTAGAATAATGAGAAATGTGTCCGGATTGTATTTGAATGGCCTTGAATTAGTAGATAAATACGAAAACGTCGGTATTGGATTGAAAGTGTGAAATTAGAATGAAAGTTATTGCATTATGAAGAAAGTAATACTATTCATGGTAGAATGCGTTTTAATTCGATTGTTGATATTGTTGATGTTGTTGTTGGCTTGGTTGTTGCTATGTTGGCCGAGTTTAATTCTCGGGGATGTTGGATTTATAGGGAGATCTTGCCCAAATTTTTGTAGGCAAATAAAGGCTAAGAATAAACTCCCAAAGGCATATCACTTACATTTGGTAATCTTGACCATTTGTAGATTTTGGAGCAAACGGAATTTGAGTTTAAGCGAGCATAAGGCGCCCATAAGGTATGTAAAGCCTACCTTTTCTCCATTTGGCATGTCCTAGTCATACTAGGCTAAGATTGGAACCTCGGGGATAATTCTGCTCTTGGAAATCCTAGTTTGATTTTGAGTACTATTCATTCAGCGCATTTGAACTATAATCTTTACATTTGGTTGAAAGAATGCTTAAACCTCCATAACTTCCGTAAACGTATCCAAATTGCTCCGAAACTTTCATAGATGATTTTATGGATCCTAATGTTTGCAATTCATGTCCGCCGCCTCGACTTGACCTGAGGTGGGCCCGCAAGTCCCGAGAATTCCCTTATTTGGTTTGTTTGTCTCATTTTCGTATGATATGAAAAGGAAACGTTTGCCTATGACTCTAAGGTCCGTTTGAAATGCCCTATAATGTTATCTGAACGTTCTTCACTATGTATGATACTAAATTTTCCGAGAATGACCTACGATGTATTTTTTGAAAAATTGATAACTTAAAAGTCCGTGACCTTTGTATATTAATTCCGATTGACTCGATACTTATTTTTTTTAGCCTTCTGATACTAATGTATATGTATATGAAATTATGTGTCGAGTTCTGAAATTTACTTTTAATATGCATACGGTTTCTGCACTACTCTGCTCGTGCCAATGATTATGATTTCGTTCGCCGGTACCCGGGACGATTTTATGATCGTGCGCATTATGACATATTCGGCAGTATGATATGTTATGGTTTCCGAGACCTCGCCTGTTATGTCCCGTGTTTTCGCATGTTTGGAAATCATGGAAATAATTAAGACTTGTATGTTATAAGGAAACAATTTGATTTTAGTTAATATGCTTATGTCGTTACGAAATTATTGGTGTAAAGACATCGGGGAAGGCCGAGGGCAAATTTGGAATTTTGGAAATTTGTTTCGGGAATTATGAAACGAGAGTTTTAACAAATTGGGCTCAACAAATTAATGGAAATTGAGGCCCAAAACCACAAGAGTTGTTACATCCCGTATTTTGAACGTCGGGACGATTCGGGTTAACTATGATAAGTTAGGGTTAAGACCATTCCGGGGTATGAAGTCGAGACGTGTGACCTTCGATGTTGTCGCAAGACCTAAGTATGTATGATGTTATTGGTATGGAAACATTTAAGAAAGTTCGGGACCAAAGGTGGAATTTGTGGAAGATGTCAATTATTGAAAGAAATTGAGGAAACAAAAGGAGCCATGTGGCCGGCCACCTTAGGAGTGGGCCATGGCCACATGGTTGGCTATTAGTTGTAATATAAGGAAGCTTAGAGGGACCAATTCTTCATCTTTTCAAGACTTAAGAAAAATCAAGAAAGTTGGAGAAGAACAAAGCTTCAACCTCACGCCAAAGGAGAGAAAAATCAAGTCCAAGATTAAGCCATTCCAAAATTATTTCTCCTAAGCAAATCTACTAATTTGAGGGTGCTTAGTAACGTGAGGTGTTGTTTCAAACGTTGGATTGTTCGTTTTCATCCTTGGCCAACTTTGGACAAGTTGAGGATTTGTGAAGAAAGGTAAGTTTAATCTTGTTTTTATGAGTTATGAAAAGGTTTATGTGTGTTGTTGTATGTTGATATGGATGGAATTCATGGAAATTTGGTGTTTGAAGTTGAGCCATGTACTAGGGTACTTGGCCGTGCAAGTGTGTGTGTTGTGTTAAAGTTGGTGCATAGGTTTTTTGTAGCATGTTTGGTTATTGTAGAGTGTTGAAACAAATGAAAATCATTAATATGTATGTATGTGAGGTTGGCCGAATATGGCCTCTTGTGTATGTCAAGAAATGAATTAAGTTTTCTTGGAATTTTGGTTGTTGTTGTTATGAGGATTCTATGTTGGAAATAAGAGTTTAATGGTTCGAATTGGTATTGTAAGTGTGTGGGCTGTTTTGGAAGATTTTGTGTGTTTAGTGTGATTTTTATATTTATGGAAATGGCATGGTTAGAGTATGAATTGTTGAGCAAATCATGATTTGAAACCTAGAAAATGTGTTAGAGTTGAGGTTCTCGGGTTTGGGGACCATTTCGGGTGGATTGGAGTCTTTGTTGGATTGTTGGAAATATTGCATGAATTATTTAAAGAGTTCTTGAATGTTGTTTGAATGGTTTTGGATTGATAATTGAATATGCGTTA
>NW_026718806.1:0-12570 GCF_029784015.1 Lycium ferocissimum | reverse complement strand
CATATGTCTTCCACTACTTATCCATATTTATGCTTAGGTCCTTGAAGTTTGGTCACATGCCTCTCTTCTTTCTTTTCTAGATTTTTCTTCTCTTTTCTTGAAATTTCTTCAATGCAACAAAGATGACTTATTTGTCATCTTTTCTCCAATTTTCTTGAAACTTCTTAAAAAATGGACAAAAATGATCCTTTAGCTTCTCATGCAAGCTTTGGCCCATAATAATTTTTTTTATAATCTACAACTAGCCCCCATTAACTAATGAAATGTGGACATATTTTTATGTCACATGGCCAACATAATTTTTCATGAACTTCCAAGACTCTTGTGAAATTCCCATTTTACCCTTAGCCTTTTCGCAAAATTACCATGACGCCATTTCGCGAATTTTCTTTTTTTCGGTCTCAACCTTTCTCAATATTCCATATCAACAATGTTCCTAAATAATATTAATAACCCTCGTGCATTAAAATAACTCTTGGAAATAATCTTGTCCTTAACTTCTCACCATTGTCTCGCAATTTCCGAACGCACGAAATACGGGCTATAACAGAATCACTTTGGGAAGAATTATGTTGCAAAACCCTAGGTTTTGATCACAAGAATCATGAGTTTGATGTTAGAATGAATTAGTAATGTTAAGGATGTCCTTACCTTTGATTTGAAGACTTGGAGGAATGATTTTCATCCTTAGGGTTGTTTAGAAAGTGGAGGAATAAACAAAACAAGTGTACTTTTCATACTTTTATAGTCGAGGCCAAAGGACCGCCCAAAACGGACCGTCCTTCGTGTTACATGAATATTTCTTTGGACCGTCCTTCGGTGGTAAATTTCCAAAGAGTTCTGGTGATTTTTGAGACATTATGGTTCCATGTTACGGCCTTCAACACGTGTTACGGTCCGTAACGTCTCCAAAAAAAAAAAAAAAATTTCCGGCGAAGATAGAAAAATCAAGAAACGAGCATAACTTTTTGTACGCAACTGTTCTTGGGCTGGGAGACCTACCGTTGGAAATCTATTTCAAAGATCTACAACTTTCATCAAGGAAGTTATTTCAAATTCACAACACATTTTTATGAAAATCGCCCAGAAGACAGACCTATCAAAACTTAGGCGAATTTAAAAGGCCTTAAGAACTTCACTAGTTGGTTTGACTTCAAAACGACCATCTTCCACCCGAATTCATCAAGAATGGATTCATATAGATATAATATCATCTTAATACCAGATTTTTACACATTCACACCTAGTTCAATTTTACGGGGTGTTACAGATTACTTATAACAACTCTTATAGGCATGTGTTGATGAATAATTTCAAGAGGAGTACCCATGGCTTTCTAAATGCACTCTACAGCCTTACCTTTCACCATTACATGTTGTATGCTTTCCATTTGAGGAACATAACAACAAATTCAATCAATTCTTTCTTGATTTCTAGTATTAGCATTATTCCAGACTCTAGGAAAGGAAGTTTATCCAAAAACATCCTACAGCACATGAAAGACATTTTAAAAGGAATTGCTTTATGCCAAATTTTGTTGATATAGGTGTCAACATATACCCAACTCAACTTGGCACCTTATGGGTGCTCCCTGTGGAATAAAATAGGAGTACAATATCAATAAGCCATCACAAGAAACATTTACACCTTACTCGTCTAAGAATAGAATCATATGGAGTACATATAGAATGAATAACAACAAGAATCATGCCAAAGGAAGAAAGGTTTGCCTTACATTTTGTCGCTTACGTGATTAGCTTAACTTATGCTTCCAAACACGGCCATATATACAATCAAGGTAAAGGAGCCGTAGACAACTTGAAAGAGGTTCATATACTTCTCTAAGCTCGTAATTAACTATCGTAAATTCGGGCAACATTTTCCCTGAAATCTTCGTTTCCCTCTAATTCCAATTCAATTTAACAACGCAATCAGCAACCAAAAAAAAAAACAACAACCATCTCACATAAGCCTATTTAAACTCAAAGCATCAACTCCCAAAGATATACACCAAAACAGCCCAGTATACGCTTTGTATACGATATCTACATTCACTTTATTCTCCAAAATTCAAGAACACAACTTATCAACAACATCAACAACAATATCAACAATCATTTTATATCAATATCCAACTAATTCCATCCATCTTATCATACCAAAACAGACTCCAACTTATTTGATATCCAAAAATTATAACCGAACTTTCAATGTCATTTTCTCTATTCTAACCCGTCAAATCTATCGATGATCATGGTAAGAACATCATTAAAATCTTAAACATACCTTATATGAGCAGCCACCACGAAAACAATATCCCCCAAGTTCAATTTTTAGCTTAAAATGACAATAACAACTTGTACTACACTTTACTCTTCACGAGCCCCGGAATTCGGGACCTCGAACTTGATCAAAACTTAGTTTCTCTCTCTAAGAGCTCTCTTTCTCTCTCTCTAAAATATTCTGGACCTTTGGTATGAAAAATGAGGCAGATAAGGCTGAAAATTTCCATTAAATAGCAAGGGAAGTGGGCCTGACCCGACTTGGAATCGGGTTGGGCCGAGCCCACCGCCTTGACTTGACCTTTTATTCTTAAAACATCCATAACTTTTTATCCCTATGTCTCATGAAGGCCCATGACATATGGTTGGAAAGAAAATTCAATTATCTACAACTTTCATATTTGGAGTTTTCCCCAATTCCCAAATAATGACGGGGTTATGGCCTCCCGAAGTCAGATCACCCGAAAACGTAACTTTAAAACATCTTTTTGGAGGGCTTACGCTTGGATTTGGCTCAAGGGTCCTTCTTGAGTTGTGTTTAACTTCACATATATTGTCCATATAACTTGTCATATGTCCTTTATAAAAATCCAATCATGTGGGCCCCACCTCAGCTTGTGGTCACGAGGGCTATATATCTTTTAACATATCATTCCAAATCATATTGTACGAATTCCAAATATCAAACTCATGCTATCCTCATGCTAATACAGTAGAATTTCATTCTTTATACTTGTAATATTTGCTCCTCCTTGAGCTCACACTAAGCCGTCTGCAGTTTTAGTAACGCGAAATTTTCTAGGGTGTAACATCCTTCCCCTCTTAGAAACATTTGTCCTCGAATGTTAAATGAAGACTCATACTCGTATCCAATTCCTATGCTTATTAATATCACTCAACCCTTCACAATTCCTAAAGTCCTTTTCAATACTTATCTTTCCTCTATAAGCTTCAACTTCCCTTAACCTCATTGATGCTTTCAGTTATATTGATTTCTATAAGGGACACATTACTCCATTTGCTCAAACATATATAATCATGTTTCTTTCTCTTCCTTGTTTCATTCTTTACTCGTTTAAAGAACTTTATTTTTTTAATACTAACTCACCTCTCGAATGACTCCTTGCTTATCATTGCTTCCCCTCTTAAGTCTTTTCTCATAATCTTATCACATTATTCGAATCATATTACTCTTAGTTCATCAACCTTACTTCTAATCCCTGAGAGAACTTAACTTAACCCTCGACTCACTACTATATCCACGAGTAATTTCAACCTAACTCTCAAACTCATTCTGAACCCATCTTATAATCCTCCTTTCAGTCGATTTACAACTATTATTAACCTTTCATTCTTCAGTGTACACTTGTGTATCTAACTGATCATAGCACACATATATATACTTGTCACAATCCATTTTAACAAAATTTTGGCAGAACCTCCTCTGTAATTTGTACTACCCACCTGTATACAGCTAACCAACAAGCCTTAGAGGGCAACAATCAAAATATATCAACTTGCCTCACTTGATGGGCCACAATCAAAATATATCAACTTGCCTCACGGGCCGCAATCATATTACAACACCCTATACATACCTGTACAAATGCTCTTCACAAATGGCATTCTCAATTCAATAAGAAGCATACCTTTCTTACTGCAATCCTTAACCTGCAGCACTTACCTCACATAGCAATCATTAATCATCAGAGAACTTACCTTTCTTACGAACAATTCCAATTTCGCAATCATAGCTGCACTTTACAATCACTTAATCAAAATTCAAATGTTAAAGTTAGTGGCAAGAATTTAAGGTCTATAACACAGCTCTATAGCACAATATATGATTTGAATGAAGGGAAACCATTCTAGATGCCCTGTAGCCTCTTGTTCATAAGTGTGGTCGACAACACACCCATGAACAAGACTCTACCTGACACGACTTTGCAGACAACCCCTAGAACGAACTGCTCTGATACCACTTTGTCACACCCTAACAATGGTAGGGCATGATGGGCACCCGACTCTCATCAGAGTCGAGCGAACCCTTAGACATTCGCTCTATCAAAACCTGTCATTTCAAAAACTTTTAAAAACATGAAACTTTTCTAAATAGAAATCATTATCTTTATAACGATTATGAAAAATTTCAATCAAATAAATACTTTAAACCAATTGAAATCATCTAAAATACATACTCTTTTAAAATCCACAAATGACATCACTTTGTCGACATCTCGACAAATATACCACGGACACCTACGATGTTAAGTCTCTAAGAAGTGAGCGAACATTATGAGTCGGGACGGAGGCCTCCGACATACCCATAATCATACATATCTATACATGACTCGAAGAAAAACTCCGGAATGAGGTGGAACTTGCCAATCCAAGTTACGTCCAAGCATCCTAGCTATACACTTAACACCTTAAATAATGCGGGGGGTACATGGATGCATGATATATGTAAAAGGACGTCGGTACGAACAATGTCTTGAGTATGTAAGGTGGTAACAAATCATAATCATAATTTGATTTAGGAGAGAAGAAATCACAATCTTACTTAATACTGTTAACGTGAGCCTTGTGGAAGAAACATAAATGTGCACATGAAGTCTCAAAACAATCAATAAGTAAATAATGCAATCCAACACACATGCCGCTTTCGACATGTTAACAGAATGGTCCCTTCGGACAGCCGCTTCCGGCTAGTATCACAATAGTCCCTTCGGACGTTGCTTAGGCATAATAATGATGGCCCCTTCGGGCAAATTTTACCTTAGCTTTGACTTAATGTCCCCATCATATCAACAAACTCAATCCACAATTATCAATTTCAATTCATATCATAAGTCACTAATCAATTCATCACAATCCGGCTTATTAGCCTTAGTCTTTATAAGAAGTTATCAAATTTGTATCTCACTAGACTTAGGAGGACATACTTCCAGGTTTGAGGATAGAATTGTTATAAAATTCTTACTACTTATATTCTACTCAATTTCATCTTCTTTCCCTACCCAAAGAATAAATGATCATATCAATACAAAGGGATGATACTATGGAATGTAAACATAAATCGTAAATGAAATGAAGTAGTAAAATCTCGCACCCCCTTCGGAGTGGTTTTGAAAATCAAACTTTATGTTTCCTTTAGTATAAAACTAATTTCCTTGAAATAATTAGTAAAACCATATACCCAACTCAACTTGGCACCTTATGGGTGTTCCCTTTGGAACAGAATAGGAGTACAATATCAATAAGCCATCACAAGTGTTACACTTCGGAAAATTCCCCGTTAGCGTACAGCGAATAGACGAGCGAGGGGTATGATGTATACGGGGTTTGGACAAGTAAGAAATAGTATTTGACGATCCTAATTAAGATTTCCAAAGCCATTCGAGTTAGCGAAGGAAAGTTGTTAAGGAAAGCAAGTCATATGTTGAGTAACGGATAGGAATTACGAGTGTTGAACTAATGGCGTATGAATGATGCCCTAAGAAAGAGTTATAACGTCCCTTAGAATAGTAGTGAAGTGTTGAACAAGTGTTAAGAAGGTTCCATAAGGATCGGAGATCAAACGAGTCGACGAAACGATTTCGGAAAATCGGACAACCTACGCGGACATGCGGCGTATAAAATATATGGACCGTATGTCCAACCGTAGATTCAATCCGGTCAGAGCATACTTCTTGGACCGGATCTATGGCCGGACATACGGACCGTATAAAGCATACGGGACCGTATGTTGGTCCGTATAAACTGGTCGGGACTGAGTTCATTTTATATAAGGGACCCTTTCTCATTTTCATTTCATTTCCCACTTCACCTCCACACTTCAAGAAAGCTCTAGAACACTCCAAACATTTCATCCATGAGAAACCACTAGAAATCAAAGATCATCAACAAGAAATCAAGAGAATCAAGTGAAGGAAACCCATTAAAAGTCATCCAAATCAAGAAAACCCCAAGAGAGATAAAATAGGGTTTTGGTGCTAAGGGTGAATCACCATTCCAAGCTTGTTCCTCCATCATCTAAGGTGCGTTCCATGACCTATTCATGTTATTTGAAGTATTATTAAGTTGAAACACATGGATTGTAGAAGAGTACAACAAATGGGTCATGAAATGTGTAGATAGTGTCATTATTGAATAGTAGTTGGATTGAATCATGGATATGAATATGTTGACATTATGAATGCGTTGTAAATGATATTTAGAACATGAAATAAGTATTGGATATGAAAGAATACGACGATGGACTTTTAGTCATGAATATGGAGAATTGAAGTAGAAGTGTGAAATGCGAATTTGTAAATGAATGACGATTGTTGTTAGTGATATTGTTATGAATGTTGGGAGTTGATATGGAATATGGCGGAAAGTAGTATAAACAAAGGAAATGTTGCCCGAATTTCTATAGCTCTAGCAAGTATGCTTTCACGACGATATAGCTAATGTCGATACGAATTCTCTTGAAGGTATAAACAAGTGCATTAAAGGAGAACGAGCAAGCGATAGAATAGCTAAACGACAAAGGTATGTGAGGCTAATCCTTTCTTTCTAAGGCATGAGTCCTATGGCATGAATTTCCTCTTTCTTATGAACGTTCCATCTTCAAGAAGACTAGGAGCCCTTGTTCATAAATAGTCATACGAGATAAGAGATATGCTACGATTACGATGACGATAATGACAAGCTAAGTCTAGTGATGCTATAGTCAACGATACGATGCTCCTAATAAACTAATGAAGTATCTATAGTTCATTGATGTCGATCATTACATACACTCACCTTACGCTTATTCTTTCAAGGTGAGGCAGAATGCTTACGAATGTTCCATAGTGAAGTCGCGGTCCCACGACCTTACGTCACCCCCGATGACTATACTTGCTTCCAAGTTCTAATATGTGAATTGATGATATATGTATGATGATATTAACTTATGATGAAACCATGGTATGAATATGAAATGAATGATAGTGATGACTATGATGATGTATAATGTACGATGATAAATGCATGCTATGTATGATGATGTGATTCCACCGCGCCTAGATGGCCGGGCATGTCATCGCTAAGGCGGGCTGCATACGATCTCACCGAGCCTAGATGGCCGGGCATGTCACCGCTAAGGCGGGCTGCTATGATTCCACCGAGCCTAGAGGGCTGGGCATGACACCACTAGTGGGCGGCATATGATGGTTACCCGGACGCGGGTTAACGACATGATGATATATGATTGATGTTATGATGCACGTATGGCAGGATGATGTATATGTGATATGATAAGGCATACGCTACGATAATGTACATGATGTGCTTATGTATGATGAATGTATATGAAATGTATCTATAATTACAAGAGTACGCAGGTTGTATCCTCTACCCATGACTCATGATATTCTTATTATTATGCTTATTTCGTTACGCCACATACTCGGTACAATGTTCATACGACGTCCGTTTTCTTTGGACGGCGTATCGTGTTCATGCCCACGGGTAGGCAAGGAGACGGTGCCGATCCATAGGAGCTAGTAGGACTTACTTGTGAGCACTCCATTGTCCGGAGGTGCCATTGACTATTCTTTTGGTACATATATGTATATATATCCATGGTCGGGCACTGGCACGGTCTGTCCCTCCATATGTCTAGTACTCTAGTAGAGAGGCTCGTAGATACGCATGTGTGGGTAGTATGGTCCCGTGGTCTCCATGTATATGTAGTATATATATACTATTTTGATAGCCGAAGGGCTTATGTTTATAAAAGTAATTACGCTCCATATGATGACATGTTTTTATGATTATGAGCATATAGTATAAATGAGAGACGGATAAGTAACGACAGTGGTGTTCGGTGGTTAGCCCAGGATACCGTCGCGGCCCGTAGTTCGGGTCGTGACGAGTGTATCCGAAGCCAGTTCGGTCCTAGGAAGTGTCTACGGTTTGTGTCTAGTAGAGTCTTGTTTATGGTGTGTTGCGTGCCACACTAATAAACGAGAGGCTACGAACGTTTAGGAAAAAAATGACCATCTTTCTTCATATGAAATCGTGCGTTAGAGCCCGAGTATAAAATTTAAATCCTCCCTAATGAGTATGTTGTGATTTCGAGAGATGCCGCCAAAAGGAAAAGCTAAAAGCTTGTCCGAAGGCAAGACTACTATGAAAAGGCGGGCGAGAAGAGAGCCGCCCGTAATCTGAAACCGAGGATGAATCACATCCGAGGCTTTATCTAGTGCCTCCACTACTCCGCCTATTACGGAAAAGCAAGAAGGGCTTCGGCTCCGGCTCCCCATGCCTCCGGTTCCTCCCACGACTACATCGGGTCAACAAGTGATCGAGGCTATCAATTTGTCCCATTGACACGGTTGGTTGCCGCCAGAGGCGAAGGCAAAATACGGGCCCCAGTGATCATTCGGCTAGTACTAGAGCCCGTGACTTCATGAGTCTAAATCCTCCGGAATTCTTTGGGTCAAAGGGGATGAAGACCCACAAGGTTTTATTGATGAGATGCTAAGAACATTGCGGATTATTCATGCTTCCGAGTGAATCGGTGGAGTTGGCGTCATAGACTCGGGATGTGGCGGTATTATGGTATAACAATTGGATAGCGTCGAGCCAAGAGAATGCGCCTCCTCCTGTGGCAAGAATTTGTTGATGCCTTTCTTCGTCATTATTTGCCGCCCGAGGTCAGCAGGAGCTAGAGCGGATAGATTCTTGAATTTGAAGCGAGGGGTAACATAAGCGCCCCGGAGTATAGCCTTCAATTTAATTCTTTAGGCTAGATATGCTCCTACTATGGTAGCCGACATGGGCGACGAGGGTGCACGATTTGTGAGTGGCTTAGGGCCACATTTATTTAAGGATTGTAACGGCTTCATTGCAAGATAGGATGGATATTTCCCGTATTCAAGCACGTACCCAAAATCTTGAAGGACAACAACCTCCGCGGAGGGTGATCGTGATGTTGATAGAGGGCAAAGCAAAGGGCCGGATCTATGGGCACGGGTAGTGATTATAGAGGGGGATCGAGGCGGACATATTCTAGGAACTCGGGCCGGTCGGTGGTACGAGTACACCTCCCGGTTTACGGGCAAAAGATCGATCGCTCTTCCCGTTCGAGGAAGGGCCCGAGTTCGAGGCCCCGAGGTTCTCGATTTGGGGAGATTACGGTCGGGGAGACCACCGGTTCACGATGCGGTCGGTGCGAAAAAATTGCACTCAGGGCCATGTCGCCAAGGCACCGATGCATGCTATATTTGTGGGCAGACAGGACACTTGATGCGAGACTGTCCTTCGAGGTATGGTAGAGGTGGGGTTCAGCCCACAGGTTCAGCAACAGGTTCCTCTTCAGTACGTCCTATGGGGCAAATTCCCCAGACTCCAGCAGGCCGAGGCAGAGGCCAAGGGGGAGTGCCACACAGCACCGCTTATATGCTTTAGCTGGACGACAGGATCTCGAGTCGTCTCCAGATGTGGTTACAGGTACGTTGACTGTGTTTTCTCATGATGTGTATGCATTGATAGATCTGGGTTCCACATTATCATACAGTACTCCCTATGTTGCTAGTCGTATTGGGGTGAAACCCGAGCCGATCAAACCTTTCGAGGTATCCACTCCGGTTGGTGATCCCGTGATAGCCAAACAAGTGTATAAAGATTGTATTATTGTGATATGCGATCGCCAAACCAAAGCTGATCTAGTCGAGCTAGAAATGCTAGACTTTGATGTTATAATGGGTATGGATTGGTTGGCCTCATGTTATGCTAATGTTGATTGCCGAGAGTGAAATTAGTTCGATTTCAATTTAGGAGAGCCCGCGCTTGAATGGAAAGGTAATACGGCAACTCCAAGGGGTAGGTTTATTTCCAATCTTCAGGCAAGAAAGATGATAGCTAAGGGCTATATTTACCATCTAGTTCGAGTTCATGATACGGAAGCAAAATCTCCGACATTCCAATCTGTTCCGGTAGTGAATGAATTCCCGGATGTATTCCCAGATGAACTTCCAGGCCTTCCCCCAGAAAGAGAGATTGACTTTGCCATTGATGTGTTGCCGGATACTGAGCCTATTTCTATTCCTCCTTATCGAATGGCTCCGGCAGAATTAAAAGAGCTAAAGGCATAACTGAAAGATTTGCTTGAAAAGGGATTCATTAGACCCAGTTCATCACCGTGGGGAGCGCCAGTTTTATTTGTGAAAAAGAAAGATAGCTCCCTACGAATGTGCATCGATTATAGACAGCTGAATAAGGTGACGATAAAGAACAAGTATCCTCTTCCAAGAGTTGATGATTTATTTGATCAGCTGCAGGGTGCCAAGTGGTTTTCCAAAATAGACCTGAGATCGGGTTATCATCAAGTGAGAGTCAGAGAAGAAGATATTCCCAAGACAGCTTTCAGGACAAGATATGGCCATTATGAATTCCGAGTGATGTCGTTTGGGCTGACTAATGCTCCGGCAGTGTTCATGAACTTAATGAATAATGTATTCAGGCCTCTCTTGGATTTGTTCGTGATAGTATTCATTGACGATATTCTAGTGTATTCTCGCACAAAATCAGAACATGCAGATCATCTACGTATTGTTCTTGGAATTCTCCGTACTCGGGAGTTGTATGCAAAATTTTCGAAGTGCGAGTTTTGGCTAAATTCTGTGACGTTCTTGGGCCATGTTATTTCAGATGATGGCATTAGAGTTAATACTCGAAAAATAGAGTCGTGAAGACTTGGCCAAGGCCCTACGACCCTATAGAAGTTCGTAGTTTTACGGGTTTGGCGGGTTATTACGGGAGATTCGTAGAGGGCTTTTCATCTATTTCAGCCCCATTGTGACGTTAACCCGGTAAGTCGCAAAATTTTAATGGAATGACGCTTGTGAGCGTAGTTTCCAAGAGTTGAAGGACAAAGCTAACCTCGGCCCAGTCTTAACACTTCCCGGAAAAGTGGATGGCTATGTTGTGTATTGTGATGCTCCGGTGTTGGGTTAGGATGTGTATTAATGCAACATGGAAAAGTCGTTGCTTATGCTTCGAGAGTTTGCGAAAACATGAAAAGAATTACCCAACTCACGATCTTGAATTGGCTGCGATTATTCATGCATTGAAGATGTGGAGACACTATTTGTATGGCGTACATGTTGATATCTATAAGATCATAAGAGTCTCAGTATATTTTTCAAACGAGAAGGAGTTAAATGCTATGCGGCGGCGGTGGTTGGAACTATTGAAGGACTACGATGTGAATATCTTATACCACCCGGAAAGACAAATGTAGTAGCGGATGCGCTTAGTTGCCGATCTATAGGTAACCTATGTGAAGTGCCTTTGGAGAATAAAGAAATGATTCATGAACTCCATCAATTAGCAAATCTTGGAGTACGTATAATTGATTCGGGCGACGCAGGAGTTAGTGTTAACAATCCCACAGTTTCGTCCTTGGATGCGAAAATAAGGAGCGCCACTAGAAGATCCCAGTTGAAGTATTATAAAGGTGTGAAATTTCCAAAAGAAAAGTCACCATTCGAAATCTCGTACAGATGGGGTTCTTAGGCACCAGAACAGGTTATATGTTCCAAATGTGGCAGAATTACGCCGCCGGATTCTAGAAGAAGCCCATTACTCTAGATATTCTATTCATCCAGGAGCGAAAAAAATGTATCATGATCTTAAATTGGTGTATTGGTGGGATGGCATGAAAAGAGACATAGCAGAATTTGTAGCTCAATGTTCAAATTGCAAACAAGTGAAGATAGAACATCAAAAGCCAGGAGGGTTATTGCAAGCAATGGAAATTCCTACGTGGAAATGGGAAGTGGTTAATATGGACTTTAATGTAGGATTGCCTCGCTCTCGAGGCAAGTATGACTCTATATGGGTAATTGTGGATAGATTGACGAAAGCGACGGCCATTTTCTCCCCGATCGAACTACATATTCGGCCAAGATTATGCAAGGTTATATCTTAAAGAGATTGTGAGACTTCATGGCATTCCGATATCTATCATTACAGACAGAGGAGCACAGTTTACAGCTAAGTTCTGGAAATCCTTTCAAGAGGGTCTAGCACTCAGTAAGGCTCGGCACGATTTCGTCCGCCCGACGAACAAGCCGAGCGTACTATTCAGACTTTGGAAGATATGCTAAGGGCATGTGTTTTAGATTTTTGTCACGCCCCAATTCCATGGGACGTGATGGGCGCTGACCCACATCCGAGCCGAGCGAACCCACGTACTCCTATTGCACGCGTAAATTTCTTTCAAATCTATAAATCGAATAATCATGAA
>NW_026718805.1:0-12740 GCF_029784015.1 Lycium ferocissimum | reverse complement strand
CAATTTACATATGTTACATTCCAAGACGTCACTTATGAGAGTGTTAAGGTAGTCGGGTCCTATTTGTGCGAGTTCTAGATGTTTAGGTAACTTTTCAATATTTTATGCAAAATATTAATTTAATTCTATTGAATGAAAAAGGGTTAATTTCAATCTCGAATTTCTAGAAAAGGAATTATCCTCGAGGCCCGTGTCCAAACCTATTATGCCTAGGACATGCCAAGAAAGGAGGGTGAAACCTTACATACCTTTTCCGCCTCTTACGCTACTCCAAATTCCAGTTCCAAGTTCGCCAAAATCTACAATTTGGTCACATTTACCAAACGTCAATTAGAGCATTTAGAAGTTGAATCTTAAGGTAACACTTGCCTACCGAAATTTCGGCAGCATTTCCCCTGTAAATACTCCATCCCACCAAGTTCAACTTGGCCAATTTCAATCAACAACAATCCGGGAATTCAACCCGGCCAAACCATCCACAATAATGCCAATAATCATGCTAACAATTTCACACCTTGACAATATTATTTTCCATAGATCCATGAAACTATATACAATTCGCATCAATCTTCGGCACATGCTACCATGAATACAACTTCACTTAAATCATTTAGACCTTCATTATCAACATAGAATCCATGGCGACATCAACCAAAAATACTAAATGAAATTAGTTCATTCATTGCCATGCAAAGCAGCCCACTTTCGGCCACAACTCCAACACATACAACTTCATGAATTTCATTCGTTTTCTACACATTACAACAACACAAAGACATGCTAAATTCACTTAATCCATTTTCTTTCCATACAACATAACACACACGGCTAACAATGCAAGCCCACGGCCACAACTACAATATGCATGGTTTCATGCTTTTCATCCATTTCACCTTACAACAACATGTACCAAGTATCTATAACACATAAAGGAAGGGTGGTTCTTACCTTTTCCATTCAACTTCCCTCTTGGCTTAGGGTTATGATTTGTACCAATGAATGATTTTCTTGTTCCAATGATTCTTCCATGTTGTAGAGGACGTTTCATTTGCTTGGAATGCTAAGGAAAAATAATTCCTTTACTTGTTCTCTCCATGGGCCATGTTCGGCCAAGCCTTGGCCGAACACCCTCTCTTTTTTTTTTTTTTTTTTTTTTCTTTCTTTCTCTCCACTCTTCTAATTAAAAGATGACCTCCCTTCTATATATATATATATAGTCTTTAAGAGCATGTGAGGGGCACATGCCCTCTCCTCCACTTTTTCTTTTCTAGAATTTTCTTTTCTTTTCTTGAATTTTCTCAAAAATAAAGACCAATACTTAAGTCTTGCCATGCAAGCTTTGGTCCATATATTTTGTAATTTACACTTAGCTTCTTCCAACACATATGAGCACATGGCCTTTTTCTCCATTTCTCTAGAATTTTCTTAAATTATAAATATGACCACTTGGCTTGTCACATAAGCTTGGTCCATATATATATTTATAATTTACCCCCATTAAATAAAAATGTGGACACATAAGTACATACCACATGGCCAACATGGCCACTTCAAGAAACTTCTTGAATACTTTATCAAATTCCCATTTTGCCCCTAACCTTTCCACAATATTACCATGGACCATTTTGCGAATTTTCCTTTTTATCCTTAGCCTTTCTCAATATTTCCATACTAATAGAATTCATAAATAATCTTCATAACCAACTTGCACATTAAAATAATTTGGAAAATAGTCTTATTCCTCAACATTCCACGACTACCTCGAAATCTCCGAACGCACGAAGTACGGGCCATAACATCAATCACCTACAGTCGAGTTCAATATCACAAATACAACAACGGGCATGCCAACAATGTATCACATCACAATACTAACAGTGGAGTTTAATATCACAAATACCACAACGGGTATGCCAACAACGTATCACATTACAATACCAACAGTGGGTATGCAACATATATCAATAACTCAAGTACCAACAGTGGGTACGCCAACAATATATTCAAGTACAAATACCAACAACGGGTATGTCAATCCTATCCGAATCAGGACAACAAGTAGAATTCGATATCTACCAACTACACATGGCATCAAGCCAACACAATTGAATAATCAAACACACATAATGGGGTGGCTAGTCCAATACACAAAGGTCAACCAATCAATATACATATTTGCCACTTCCTTAAATTAGGAACACGAATCTCACCCTACACTCAATCACAATCATTGGTACATTTTATCCTCCCATTTGTCCACTAGATTCACTATTAATGGCATAACACAATAATCATATATTACGGGAATTTCTCATCATTAGACATAACCATAGGTTTCACCCGCTACTTCTAAGTCACATATAACCACCGATATTAAAGAAAAACCACATCAAACAACCTAAGGAATCTACAGGCCACAAGCCCGAACACACAAATCACACAACAATACCATCCTAAGAATTCCATCCCAAATCTCAAATTCCTATACATACGTTCTCCATTCCTTCTAATACATGAATATATGAAGCTAACCGGAGTCTACCGAAAGGGAAGCCATAACCTACCTGGCAGCCGAACAAAAAGCAGAACCCACACATTGCCTTGTCTTTCGAAGCGTCTCCAAATAACCAAAATCTATCATATATGAATTCTATGTAAGAAACCATGAATAATGATACCCATATTGGCTACTTTCTATTCGGGCCAAATTCCAACCCTTAATTTAGGAAAAATGGGACCCAAGGGCAAAATTAAAATTTTATGACCACAATACCAAATTCAATACTAAAAGGTCAAAACCCATTAATTTAATCATAGGAATACTCAATTAAATCTTAAAATCATCATTTATATGAAAACCCCCAAATTTAGGTCTAAGAACCCTAACTTTGATTCAAGAATTTCAATTCTATAATGGAAGATTATTGGTAGACAAGCCTCGATATATCATTATCTAGCATAAATAACAACATTAACATCATTTATTTACAATCTAGGAAGCCAATTCATTTTTAGAACACTTTCATGAAAAATCCCAATTTTGGGTTGAAGAACCCTAGGTTTTGCATAGAGATTTTTGGAAGAGGAAGGGTTTTACAAAGCCAAAATGATAGATTAATTAATGAAAAATATTAAGCATGAGATTTAGACCTTACCCACAGGAACAATATTGAGAAATAATCAAGAATCCATTCATCTCCAAGCTTCCAAGAGAGAAGGTATCCTAAATGAGGTCCAAATCTGACATAGTCTCTGTTTTTCCTCTATTATAGTGCCAAGACGACCTCAAAATTCTGATTGGATGGTACCATTGGATTTCCCATGAAATCTACTTGAATTTTGGCTTTTGAATGGCCTCATTTGGACTTAAAATGAGGGAGATATGATTGTTTCTATATTGGACCCGTCATCAGTTTTTAGCGGAACCGCTATAGCGGAAACCACTACCGCTACAGCTGTTTGACCGCTGTAGCTGTCCCAAGGATGCTGTAGTGGTGCCGCTACAGCGGTAAGAGGTCTGCTGTAGCGGTCACCAGACATCAGATGCCCTGATTTTTTGATTTTTCGCCCCGGAACTCCGAAAACTCATCCGGAACCTGATTTTCACAAACAAAATATGTAGATATAGGTAAAAACGCGCTACGAACTCATTCGTGCACTTGAAATTCCCAACGGATATACCGTTGACTAAGTCAACTCCCAACCCTCAATAACCATTCCCAAACCAAGTCCCAAAATGCACCAGAGTGCATAAGGAACCGAACCAAACCCACCAATCAATCATAAATGGTCATCCGGACCTCTCGGAATCGACGGATTTTTGAACGAAATCCGTTCACCCAAAAGTCAACTCCCAATCAAACGATTTTCACTTAAAGCCAAATTTTTCTAGAAAATATTCCAAAGCTCAAAACGATGCCTAGGAAGTCATGCCAACTATCTTCTCGGGTCAAAATAGTTCTAACGAGACTTAGGAACGGGTCAACGAGGGCAAAAATGAAAGAATCACGGTAATGACAAAACGGGTCATTACATCAGATACCAATTAAACAGCCGCTCATCCTCGAGTGAAGAATGAGAGTAGGAGAATCTTATGGTAAGCAAGTGAATCATATCACAACTAATACGAAGCTCTTACAACAAGAAGCAAACCCAAACCGCAATTCGTTCGCACTTAGCCAAAAGACCCAATTACCATGTCTTTAAAACACATAACAGATCTCTCATAGATAAATCAAATAGCACAAACCTTTAGACATAACTAATCATAAAACATTCAGAACTTGTAAGATATTCTGAGCTAGTCTCTTCTTGAATCACAATTTCTTAGAAGTACACAATACAACCCGAAACCAGGAATTACTCTCCCCCAAAGAGAATCCTAAATCCTCCAGAAAACTCTAAGCTATTTCATCGAAACTCATCTTTCTTGTGGCTGACTTGGTCAGTTTTAAGTCTACTTAACTCTTCAACTCACTTACCTAGGAACATACCATCGAGTACCACATAGAGCAAGATTTCCAACATCCAATGATCAGAGCGGAGCCTTACCACAATCCTGGAATCTCTTCGAAGCACAACCATTATCATTACAACCCATTGTACTAACCGAAAGGCTGACTCTGGTGAAACACCACAAGGACTATTAATAACAAACCTCAAAAATCAGGTGTTCCCTATCACATCCATTAAACTAATTTACTTGTAACCTATAAGTTCCCTTAGAGTTACAAACTCGATCTAACCATTTACATTCAAACCATAATGACCCACAACGAATGCACCATTTCAGAATATATTAGCAACCACACAATTTGATTCCAAGATCCGGAACCCATCACATTGTTATCGCGCATAGCAGACCATAAGTTATCGTTCTCGGCTCTAAAGCTGATACTTATCCAAATTGTTCTCAAGATACCTGATAACAAAATCTCAGGAACGCAACCTCTAGTTTCTCAACTGCACCCAATACATATATCTTATGCAACCTGAATTTTTCGACACTAAGAACATGCAGTCCCATAAATCACTTCTAGTCCATAAAGTCCAAAGTCGTTCTATCAATATTACTTATCTATGGACCTCTTAGTACAACTAAGTAGTATTCCTTAGCCGAACTCACCGCTTTCACAGTTTATACAAAAGATCCATCACAAGGGTATCACGACTAATTCACGATTTTGGTAGAAGTGCCGCCTCAAATTCGAACCTCTGAATTCTAATCCTCAAAATCAATAGTGAGATATCCTATCTCAATCATTATGTCTTCATAACACATTTAAGCCACTTTCATTACCGCTCAAAAATCATTCAAACTATCACACTTCCGCTGCGCCACTCTAAGGAACTTTACAATACTAGCATCAACTGGCTATGCCAACATCCCTCTAGTCCTCTACATACCGCATCACAAATTACGACACAATTATGAACTCATCTACTTCATTCCAGACCACAATGCCATGAAGTTGTCACGACCCAGCCCGTAGGCCGTGACTAGTGCCCGAACTGGGCACCCGTACCCACCTATCAATTATAATCAGATCATAGCAAATATAATGAAAACTTATACGTACCGAAAGGCAAGACACCACGCACACATACATATACATATATCACATATACAACCTGGAGATATACAGAACACAATTGCAACCGAACAGTGCTACCCACAACCCACGTTTATGTCTACGTGGCCTCTAACAAGAATAATGTAATCATATGACCGGACGGTGGCCCCGCCGTACCCCGAACAAATATACACAAACATGACAAAGAGTCCGTACCAAAATGCGGGCTCGGTTCAAGGGAGCTCTCCAAAATAGCTGAGTAGGGATCCTAAGCTGGCGGCTCACCCTAATGAGTATCTGTACCTGCGCGGCATGAAACGCAGCCTCGAAGAAAGGGGATCAGTACGAAATATGTACTGAGCATGTAAAGCACAGAATACGATATATAGAACCATAACCGAACTGGAATATATCGAAATAAATATAGTAATCAGGAAATCAAAAACTCGCCTGTGAATCATATATCATGCATGTCCATATCATGTCATCAAATCATTATATACATATAGCGTACCCGGCCCTCCAGGGAGGGACTCGGTAAATAAAGTCATGTAAACATCATGTATAGTAATCATGTAATCATATGCATATGCCGTACCCGACCCTCTAGTGAGGGACTCGGTGAATAGGATCATCAAATGCCATCCTGGCAGCCATCCCCATATCATCACATCATCATATCATCATATATACATATATAGCGTACCCGGCCCTCTAGTGAGGGACTCGGTGAACAATGCAATGAAACTGTGCACGAATACGTACCCGGCCCGGGACTCGGTGAAAGAGGTAACAACCATATGCACGAGCGGAGTAGTGAGGAACCATATGCACACAAATCATTTAAAAGACTCGATGAAATAAGTTAGGTGAACCATCATTCAAAAATCGGAACAATCGTTATATCAAGTACCCTTCGGATATCTCTCGGAACTTATCAGACCGGACTTAGAAATCACAATTACATATTGAAGTCATATGCGTAACAATCCTCATTTAAAATGCATACAAATCATAATTCTAAACTTACCAAATAAGTAGGGAATCCATACTCGGAGATCAAGGTGAAAATAGTACTAAATCTTTCTTAAAGGTTATTAAGGAAAATCATAGAAAAGCCGCGGGCCCCACGGACGGGTGCCGACCCCATCCGAGCCCGACTACAAGAGTTAGGGGAATGTTATGTCTTATGAAGTTACCTATTATGTTTCGGGGCGATCCGAGCTCATATGCAAAAGTTACGAGCGTTTGAAGTTCGGAACCTTTTTAGTAACAAAATTCTTTATAAGACTTTTGAAATTTAATCTTTTGAGAACATAAGAACCTTAGTTTGGTTACATAAGAGAGTAAGTTTTTAAGAATGAGTAAGATACATATCTAAGCTCGGATCCTAAGAGTGGAATTACCCCGAGGCGTCATAGCCTAATTAGCACTAAGACATGCCAAAGAAGAGAAATGTTACGCCTTACATACCTCTTCCGCTCGCAAGCTAAGTCAAGCCTCAACTCTCGGATGCTCCAAGATCTACATAACGCCAAATATATTAACATTAGCCATAAGCCTTTAGGCATTCAATTTCAAACGAACATTAAATTCTACAGGAATTTCGGCGGCATTTCCCCTGTAAATACGCCAACCCCGAGATTTCAACTCGGCTAATTTCAACAACAACCAAACCAACAACCAAACTACAATATCAATAATCAATCTCCAATGCATTCCAACATTACTAGTTCTTCCTACACGACTTTAACAACATACATAATATTCCAACAACATTCATAATGTACTCATTTCAACCACTTACGTTCAAACTAATATCAACGTTTATACATTCGATTACCAATCCAAACCCATTCAAACCATATACAAGAACACTTTAAGCAATTCATACAATATTTCAAACAACCGAAACATTGTTCCAACTCACCCGAAACGCCCCCAACCCGAGAGCATCCACATCCATATTCCTTTCTCCCAAATTCATGCATTACACTAATAATCCACACATTAACAAGACAATTCTCATACATACAAAAATCACATAAAATTCGCATAAATTTCCAAATCATCCCATAACCAACGTAACATTACTTTGAGTCATTAAACTTGCATTTTTCCTCCTAAAATCCATAACGACGATAACGAAAATATTAACGACGATTTGTTCATTCACCACTACACTAAAGGGGAACCCTACGGCCAACATCAAACACCCACACAAAGATGATTTTCATTCTTTTCTTCACACTACAACAATCAAAACATGCTAATTAGAATTAATACATAGCCTTTAACACAATACACACACACACGGCCAACTACCTTCCACACGGCCCAACTTCAACTTCTTTCCTAACATGAATTCTTCCGTTTTAGCATACTACGACACATATAAACCATGTATAACACATAAAACAAGATTAAAACTCACCTTCCTTCTTCAACTTCTCAACTTGCCCAAAGTTGGTAGATAGAGAAAACGAGTAAACTATCGCCCGAAACAACGACTCCACGTTACTTAGCACCCTTGAATTAACAAGTTTGCTTTGAGAATTTATTTTTTTAATGGCTAGAAATTGATCTTGGTTTTCCACCACCTTGGCCGAATAGGCCCTTTTCTTGCTCCTCCAAGGTTTTTTTCTTGATTGTTCTTGAAAATTCTAAGTGTGGAATGAGTAATTAGATGACTAAGTCATCTTTTAAGTAGCCATATTTCACCATCCATGTGGCCATGGCCCACACCCAAGGTGGCCGGCCACATGGTGTTTTTATTTCTTCTTTTTTTTTTTTTTGAATTTTCAAGCTTTCCAAAAATAGCACACTTACTAAAAATGAAAAAGTTCCTCCAAGTGTTTCCTTAACATTTTCATACCATTAAAATCATACACAGCTTAAGTCTTTAAAACAAACAAAAGTCTCTCGGAATAGTCTTGTCCCTAACTTCTCATAATTCACTCAAGCTGTCCCGTTGTTCAAAATACGGGATATAACAGAAGTCATACGACCCCGCAACCAATCGAAACAATCAAGGTGGTAGATTTACACAAATACCCTGTACATTATAGTTTCCTTCAACGCATCAAACTTCAAACCCAATCTCCTCTAAGTCCAACGAAGTTCGCATTTGGTCCACAATGACCCACTTATCCTTACCAAGATTCCATCATTTCATCTCCTCATCTTGAATTTCAAAGATCCACCTACTTAAATAAGTCAAAACCTAATCTCTGATCCATGAATAAGAATACCCTTATCGTCGAAGTTAAGCACATCTATCCACATAAACAACTATACCTTGGATCCATAAAATCCTTATCATTTGTTTAATCGCGATCGACCAAGGACACATTATTTATCCGAAAGGACCCATGAATCACTCAACATACAACCACGGCATACCTAACTCTAATCATTATACTATAATGTAGAAACCATTCTAATATCAAACACAACTATAATCCACTAAGTCTGCCAGATACCAATTGTACCCAACTTAGTACTCAAAATTCCCAATCCACCTCTTGTTTATCATGACTCAGTCCCATTTACGCATCAGGTACTAATACCCATTCATCTTAAGAACTCTAATCCTTTACAATATTCTCATCAAGGCCGTCCTTTATGAACTTACTCTCAACTCCTCTCATCTACTACATACAATCACTATACTCGTCGAATCTCATGATCCCTAGCGAACTCACACTCGTTCTTACATACCAACTCTTAAGAGTTAAACCATTTAGAAACCATTTACCTGCCATAAACTCACTTGTGCTACGCTTACCATCATACTGTTGTGTTACACTTCGAAAATTTCCGTTTTGTTGCCTTGTGAATAGGCTAATGTGAGCTTAAGGTGATTATGAAACCTTTATGAGATTAAGGAAGGTATTAGATAACTTAAGGTGCATGCCATATGATTTCAAAGATGTTGGAAGTGAGAGGAGAAAGTTCCTTAAGAAGGGCAAGGTATATGTTATATTTTGGGAATTCCGTAAAGTACCGAGCTAATGTTGACTTAATGATGTCTTGAAGAAGGGTCGTAACTCTCCTTAGATTGGTAGTGATGTGCTAACCAAGTGTCAAGAAGGTTTCATAAGGATTGGAGCTCAAACGAAACGACGGAAACCATTTCAGGGAAGTGAAGTTATACGACCACTTATACGGTCCGTATAACCCCCAGCAGGGAGATGTTTTTAATGGTGGTGAACCACGGCCACTTATACCGACCATACAATTTTATACGGACCGTATAAGTGTCCGTATAGTATCCGTCGGGCAGATTTTTAGTTTTTGTATAAATAGTTGCCCTTGGTTCTTTTATTTCATTTTTCATCTTCTACATGTATTGAGAGCTCAAAAAAACCCTTCTCTAAACTTATTCAACCCCAATCCAAGATAAAACAAAGATCAAGAGGCAAGAATCAAAGTGTTCATACGTTAGAAGGTTTCTTAGGGTTTGTAGACTACAAGAAAACTTGGGCATTGTAGCTAGGGTTTTGCACAAAGTTGGTAGCTGCTCCAAAGCTTGTTTCTATGGGATGAAAAGGTTAGTTTCCATGCTTATTTCATGTTGTTGAGAATGTTTGGTTGTAGCCAAACTTGGGTGGAAGAAGGAGGTAGAAAAATGAAGTCTAATATGGCTTTTACGATATTTATGAGTAGTAATCTATATGTAGTCATGATTCATAGTATGATATGGATATAATCTTGTTATGGAAGGTAAAAATGGTAATAAAGAAGCATCAGATATGAATGTGCTAAAATGGGTATGAAGTTGCTAGTATGAGATGAACATGGGGGTGACTATCGAAGGCTTCGTGTAATGTGATTACTTGAATTGGGTATTATGAGTGTATTAAGGATGTTATTGTGGTTGTTCGGAGTTGTTGTGTAATATGGTAGAAGTTGACGAAATAAGGGAAATGCTGCCTAATTTTCATTAGGCTATGAATCATTCTAGTTTGAATTTAAGGGTATCATTAAGGCTTAACCATGGCATGAATCCTTTTAAATGTAGATTATTCAAGCTTCAACGGTGAACATTAGATAGTTTAGAAGACAAAGAGGTATGTAAGGCTAACCCTTCTTTTAATAAGGCATGGTTCCTTGGCTATATATATATATATATATATATCCTTTCATGAGTTATATAATGTCCTCCGAATGATTCATCCTCCAAAGCTTTAGCTCATGATCCTCGATACTTTCATGATTCCATCGCATCCTTTATAAGATAGTTGATCTTTCGAGGATAGACGTAACAAAAACAGTAATGGTAATGATGTTGATGATACTTATCGACCCTTATGTATACGTGTGTAAGTATGTATGACTATTACGTGGCACCGAGCTTACATAGCTGGATATGATACCTATCGTGCACACACCACTGCAGTTTGGTACGGATACCACTGAGCCTTAGTAGGGCCAGGTATGTATAATCATCGAGCCTTGTCATGGCCGAGTATGCGAAACACCGTACCTTCATGGTCTGGTATGGTATGGATACGAATATGAATATGAATATGAATATGAATATGAATACGAATACGAACACAAATGTATATGTATGTATGTACACGAGCATGCTTTAGAAATGGAAGGTCCCTATGAAAGACGAGTAAGTATGTAATTATGATGATGGCATTACTATCTCTCGATTCTCCCATCTTATGCTATTTCTTATGCCATTTCTTATGATGTATCTTATGCTCCTATTATGATGTTGATTATGCTTTACATACTCAGTATAATATTCGTATTGACGTCCTTTTGTTTGTGAACGCTGCGTCATGCCCGCAGGTGGCCAGGGAGACAGGCTTGATCCATAGCTTTTGTCACACCCCGATCTTGATCAGGGTGTGATGGGCACCCGACCCTTACCTAGGGCCGAGCGAACCCTCTGACTCTTATTCCATGCGTAATTTTTTTTTTTTCTTTTCCTCTAAGTCAAATACACATGATAAGGCTCACTAAAGTATTCTTCCTGTTGCTTTCCAAGCAAATCGAATTTATAACCGTATAAGACTTATATCATAATACAAACCGACACATTGGCCTACGTAAGCCACCGACGACGACTTCTCGGTACCCACGACTCGTCCGCAAAGTCTCTAACCGTAATCGAAATCCCGGCACGTGTACTCGACTCGGCTACACTCCGTGCCAAGTGGAGCTTGCCAACTTCGCTGGAACATCTTCTATATTAACTTCAATCCGTCCGGGTGTACCGCGCGGACGAAACGCAATTTCCGAAGAAGAGGGGCTCGCATTACGAGCAATGTACCGAGTATGCAAGGCATGAACAAGAATAACATAGTAAGAGTCAGAGAGCACATCATGTAAAGAGGGTATTCTGTACATATGAAACATATCATGAGAAGCTGTACCTGTACATGTGGAACATATCACGTGTTAAACTGTAACCTGTGCATGAGTAAAACTGTATGGAAACATAAACCGTACCATAGGATAAGAGGTAACCTGTACATATAAGTGCCCTTGGCGACATCGTGCTTTCTTAGCTTTCCTTACTCATATATATACATATATACATAAAAAATAGAGTATATCATATTGCCGAGGCGTCGGCAGCCGATCCATTTAACCATAATATGCACATCCCGCGTCCGGGACGATATCATGTGCCATACTCCAACTGATCAGGTGGATATGCGTATATAACGCTCTGCCCTTATCTCCATTTTCCCCGTAAATTTATCGGCGTCTATAGCGCCCTGGCTCTTTCATCATATACATATACTCATATCATATACATATATCAGCGTCTATAGCGCTCTGATTCTTTTTGTCATATGCACATACTTATATCATGTATATTTATCAGCGTCTATATAGCGCTCTGGTTCTGTTATCATATATATATGTACGTATGTCGGGTACACACATCAATCGGGGTCATAAAGCATAATTCCATGTACCTAGAATCCTTAGAATAGTCATTACCTATAATAGTCTTGGGATATCCGTAAATAGTTTAACATTTCCATATTTTCATTTTTATAACAGAACATATCGTCAACGTATCTATCGTAGGCTTTTTCTCATTTTCGACTCCATCGTTGTCGTTACAAGATCATATTCTTCACCTTAGTCAAGGAATCATCTTTGTCATACTTATCATGGACATATGTTCTTTCT
>NW_026718804.1:0-22914 GCF_029784015.1 Lycium ferocissimum | reverse complement strand
GACACTATTCGTACCGACGTCCCTTGGAGCCTTTATGCCGCGTAGGCCGGTAACAGACTGATCTTAGGAGTTCCCAAAAGATTTTTAGCAAGGCCCCCATTTTGGAGCCCAGCCTTGGTACTACTTTTGTGTATATATTCGGGCACCAAGAAGATCGGCCCTCTTTCCATGTATATTGTGTACTATGTTTAGAGGCTCGAGACGATAGGTACAGTAGCTGTTTTGTACTCCCGACTGTCCCCGTCGCTGTATAGTATGATCGCGAAGCTTATTAGCCTATGTTCATAATTGTGCTGTTTATGTTAATGCTAGTTGAAAAAAAAAACGGTGTAGTTCATATGTGCAATAAGAGGCAGCAGCGGGTTCGGCTCGGTCCCGAAGACGGAGTCGGTGCCCATCACACCCTAGTAGGATCGTGGCGGACACTTCCCATCCCCCATATGTCCCTTCCCCATATCCCCATGTACATATACATATTTCATATATATATCATATTATATTATATCATGTCATGTTATGTAGTGTCATAGACATTTCCTCATCTTCAAATCATCATCATTTCCACCCTAGAATCATAGTCGTCATCTTAGTTGTAAGGACTTTCAAAAAAGTGTACAACTTTAGTTGAGAAAAAAATAAATATTTTAGAAAACATTTATAAATTTTTAGAAAGGAAAACAAGCCTTTGGAATCGATGGACTAGTTAAAGCAACTATCTCTTAATAGTCGAGATGATAACCCAAAGGTTTCCTTTAGATTCTTCTTCACAATAAGTCAAATAAAACAATAAAGAAAATCCGGAACAAAGGGGCCCACCTCGGGCCAATTGAGTGGCGTACCAAATTTACGTATATTATAATTCATGGCGTCCCTTATGAGGATCTTAGAGTACTGGTCCTATTTGTATAAGTGCTAAATGTCTAGGAAGTTTTTCCAACAATTTTGCGCAATTTCTAATTCAATTTCATTGAATGAATAGTGGATTAATTTCAAACTCGGATTCCTAGGAAAGGAATTGTCCCCGAGGCTCGTATCCAACTTAGTACGTCTAAGACATGCCATAGAAAGAAGGGTGAAGCCTTACATACCTCTTTTCGCTCCTTATGCTATTCCAAATTCACGTCGCAATCTCGTCAAAATCCGTAAATTGGTCATGTTTACCAAAAACTTCTCATTAGGGTTCGTAGAGTTGAATTCTTAAGGAAGCACTTTGGCTACCGAATTTTCAAAGACTTCCTCGTAGAATATACCATCCTCAACATTCAACATAGCCAAATTCTCATCAACCACAATCCGGAATTCAAACCCGCCAAACTATTAACATAATTCAACAATCACACTAGCAATTCACATATTCCATTCAAGGTGCATGGTCTCAATTTGCTATTGTCTTCAAAACCTTCCGACTTCAATGAACACATTAGCAACCTTATAATATATATTCCAACAACATCATACTAATACCATTGCATGCTATCCATGCAAGAACACTATTTTTTCAATATACACAATCTTCCAATTGCCAATACTTCACCCAACTTATCGAGTCTTTATTTGCGATATAACATCTACATCACAACGACTACGATATTAAATAAAACGTGCTTATTATTCCTTCATAATTCATCACATATGCACGTACACACATACCACATGCACACACGCTGCTTCACACATTACACATGCACAACTTCTCCAAAATCATTCAACTTTCATTACCAATCTAATATTCATAACAATAACAACCAAACATTGGATAAAGTAATTAGAACACAATTTCTACACACACATACATATATTGCATGTCACGGCCACTACATGATTTCCTTCCATGAGTTTCATCCATTTTTAACATGCTACAACACACAAAATCATCCATAACATGTAAGAAAGATTAAACCTTACCCTTTCCTTCAATTCTTCACTTGGCTAGAAATCTCAACTTGCATGAACTTGTGCTTTTCTTGCTCTAATGAACCCTCCACCTTGTTAAGCACCCTTGACTTGGTAGAAAATGATTTTTGAAAAAATTTTGCAAATTTTTTTTTGGAAATCTTCTCTATGGCCGAAAGGCCTTGGGTTTTTCTCCTTCTTTTTTGTTCTTGTTTTTCCTTGAAATTTCTAGAGAGTTATGGATCAAAGATGACTTAGTCATCTTATTTATTGACCAAACTTAGTTCAATTTGGGCTTGGACCCTTTGCATGGCCGGTTGGGCCTTTGATTTTCTTAAAAAATTTCAAGCCCACTTATATTTTGGGCTAGTTCTTGTAATTCATGAAAACAAGATTTTTTTCCAACTTCCAAATTTGCCCTTCGTCTTTCTCCATATTTCCACGAGTCATATTGCGAATTTCCCTTTATGCCCTTGGCCTTCCTCATTAATTCCACTTCTAAATTTTTCACAAGCAACTCCTATGCCAAACAAAATAAAATGTGGCCTTACTTATTGTCTTCCCGCGATTGTCTTGAATTATCCGATTGCATAAAATGCGGGATATAACAGGCCGAAAGTGGGCTGATTTGGTGTAGTATTTTGGTTGTTGTCGTTGTGAATTTTGTGATGTAAAATGAAGGTTTGATGGTCCAAATTGAAGTTATAATGGTTGTGGGCTGAATTGGAAGTTAATATGATTCCTATGTAGGTCTTACATTTATGCTAATGACAATGTTAACAAGTGAATTGTTAGTATAGTTTATGAGTTTCGGAAGAAAGAAATATGTTATTGTTGTTCGTGTTGAGTTGGGAAGGTTTCGGGTTCCATGGCATATTGTTTGGATTGTTTGAAGCATTTTTGAAACTTGTTTAAATGGTTTGGAAGAGTACTTGAGCGTATGAATATTGATGTTGGTTTGATCGTATGCGGTTGATTTGAATGAAAATGAAATATCGTCGAATGGTATAGGAAAGAGTTACTACTGTTAGAATACGTTTTGAACCACTTATGGATATTGTTAGTATGGCTGTTGGTTTGGTTGTTGATGATTTGGCCGAGTTGAATTCTCGGGGTGTTGAATTTACAGGGGAAATGCTGCCCAAAATTCTGTAGAGAAAAGTAATGGTTTGGAATTGAATTCTTCGATGCTTATGGCTAATGTTCGATGCCTATTGATGTTATTGTAGATTTTGAGAAGACGAGACTTGAGTTTGGATTAGCTTAGGAAGCAATCGAGGTATGTGAAGCTTACCCTTCTTTTCTTTTTGGCATGTCTTAGACGGAATTAAGGTATGACATGATATGTGCCTGGGAAATTCCATTCGTAAATTTCGAGTATGTTTGTGATTCGTATTTGCTTTGATGTTGGCATCCTTAGTATGGTCTGTATGTCTTGGATATGATTGAGTTTGAAACGTTGTGTAAACATCTCTTATATGTTCCTTGATATTCGTATCCCTAATGCGGTCGAGTTATGGTCCTCACGTCTTGTGTATGATTAAATTTCTAAGGTTGCAAAAGAGTTATATTTTCAAAAGAATTTTGTTTTCAAACGAGATACGTTCCTAAACGATTTCGAAACTACGAACGTTCATAACTTTCGACTAAAGGCTCGGATCGCCTTGATTTCTTCGCAAATGGTTTCATGGCGAGTAAGGACTCAAACTTTTATAAGCGGGCCCGGATTGGGTTGACGCTCGTCTGTGGGTCCCGCGACTTTTTATGTTGGTTTTAAATGACCTATTTTTTTAAAGAAAAAGGAATTTAATACGACTACTTTTCCGATCCCAAGTATGATTATTTATTTATCTGTCGAGTCGGAAATAAGGATTTTATGCCCATGATTTTGATGCGTAACAACGGTTTCTGAAGCTCGGTTTGATATGTCCCAAGCGAGAATCGGGAGAAAAACTTGATTTGACTATGGTTTTGGATTTTTAAAAAGAGGGTTCGCTTTGATCGTTCGGTTGAGTCTGTGATGATGTTTGATGTGCGTGTGGTTACTTACGATCTGCTCGTGCGTTCTGTGTTACCTCTTTCACCGGATCCCGGGCCGGTATGTGATCGTGCGCACTATAATATACTCCGGTGTTATGCTGTGTTACGGTTCCCGAGACCTCGCCATAGGGCCGGGTTCCGTTTATGGAGTTATGCTGTGATATGGCCTATGATGTGTTGTGTTCGGGGATACGGAGATTTGAAATCTTCTGGTGTTATGCTGTGTTGTGGCGCCAGATAGGGTGGCGACCACGTTCTGTCCGCCGGGTCCTAGGGGCCGCATTTGATATGTGATAATGTATGATGCTATGATGAGTTTGTTCACCAATGGTGGGGCAAACCCAATGATGAGGTAAAAATTCCACATTGGTTTAGGCAAATCCCACATCGGTTAATGTTAATTCGCATGACAGATTATGATGTGTTCGGTATGAGTATGTTTAATTTGTGTGTGTCTGTTATAACCCGTATTTTCACCTTTGGGAATCTGTGATTTTCGAGACAAGTTAAGGACAATGTAATGTGATCTTGTTTCTATAAGTTGGTTATGGAAAAATTTAGACGTGGAAATATTGGAAAAGTCTAAGGGCAAAATTGGAATTTTGGAAGAAGGTTTCATGAATTACCAAAGTTTGGGCTAAGGATTTTGGACTTGGAAAAAAAGAAGAGAATTAAGGCCCAAGGGCAAAGGGGTGGCCGGCCATGTATGGCTTGGCCCAACCCAATGAAGTGAACATGTGATATGGTCATGTGACCAATTAAGTAATATAAAGGAGTCATATTCATGAAAATTCTCTAGAATTTTCAAGACAAGGCAAGAAGAGGAAGACAAGAGAAAAATCAAGAAACCAACATAGGGGCCATTCGGCCACAACCAAGGAAAAACCAACTCTCCAAATCTTGATTCCAAAATTATTTTCTTGTGGTTTTCATACTAATTCAAGGTCCCTTTACAACTTAGTACAATTGGTTTGAAAGAATAAGCATTGGTTTCTTCAATTCAACACTTGAGACAAGTGAAGAAGTTGGAAGGAAAAGGTGAGAATTCATTTCTTCTAATTATGTTATGAAGGTTTGTTTGTGTTGTAGTGGCATGTAAATGAGTAGAATATATGGTAATATGGAAGTTTGCATGGTGGTAGTGCAAGAGTGCATGAAAAGAATTATCGTGTTTCAATGTGTAGTGTGGTTATGTTGAATTTTATGTTGTATTATGGTTGTGTTGTTGTGGAATTCACATTGAAATGGAAGTTGAATGAAAATGGAATGTAGTTGGAATTTGGCCTATGGCCGTGTGGTATAGGGTAGGAGGAAACATGTTGAATTTATTTTGTTTAATGTGTTAGTTGCGTCGTCATGATCGTTACTAAGTAAAGGAAGCATGTATGAGTTAAGATTGCATAAAAATTTAATGTAGAGAATTACGTCGTATTAATGTGATTTTATGATATTAAGAAAATGAAGTTGTTGTAGACTGTGGTTGTTGGTAATGATTAGTATGTAGAAAATATGTTGGGATGATTTGGTTGCATATATAAGGATTTTGGATAGAATATGGAATTATTGTGTCACACCCTTAATCCGATAGAATTACCGACCACAATATTTCGTGGTAATCATAGGTTACAGAAGGATATTTTTTTTTTCTGAACACAAACCTACTTTTGTGCCTTTTTCAAATCAAATAAAATCAGATTATACAAATCCGAAACACATGAAATTCATAACACAATGTTGAAACACGACAACTTTGATCTCTAACATTGAATTTGGAATTTAGGAAATTTTTTTTGCTCGCCAATCCGTTAATAGAACATCTTCTGCATCGGTAATCACCGGTGGGTACACGCGGCCGATGAAACGCTGCGAAGAACATTATGTAAGAAAGTAAACTACGGGAACGTTATAGTTGATGTTGTAATAACCGATATTTGTAGTAATATCATGTTGTATCACACACACATATGCCGCGGCCAAGAATCCGATTCACCTATAATGTGATTGTCACACATACCGATATATCCATGAAAATGTCACAATACACGCATTTTGATCCGTCAGATGCAAACAATATGTCGAGATTAACCGAACCTAGTATGTTGTATAACGACGGTAAACAATCGGGGATACGATGTCATAGAAATATCGTAGAAGATATACCCGACGGATCCAAAGATTGAATCGGGTCGAGGGGTGCGAACACAGAATATTGACACGATTATGCTATATACGATGCCATATACATATAATCATGTTTATATTTCTTTCATGACGCACATCAAAGAAACACAATAACACAGAAAATTATACACACCAACATCATATATCACATCAAAATAACGGATACCACGGTAAAGCGGCACCCGGATCACTTATCCACAATATTCGGAGGCGGACATATACCACAGCTTGCGCCGATACCTCGGGGGCGGACATATACCACAGCTTATAAAGTTGCATATCATGGCATAATCATAATATCGGAGGCGACGGATACGGATAACGAACACACATCATACTTCATCACACACACACGGCAAGCGGACGGAGATACCAACTCCGAGCCCGGTCGACATACACACAAATCATCACATCACCCATATGTAAATCATTTATTATTTTGAGGGGAGTAGCTAAAAGCTTCGTTTTAATTTTGCTCAACACAAATTAGTAACACAATAGGCTTCGGAAATGTACGAAATTTTACGAATATTAGACCCTTGGAAGCTTGTGAAAGTTTCAAAGCAATCCTTTCGTTTGGGAAAGTTATGGAAGTTTCAACATTTGTCCAACAAAATGTAAGGAAAGTAGTTCAATTATGTCATGAATAGTAGTCAAAATTAAACTCGAATTTCAATACGTATAACTTTTCCGAGGCTCGACTTCAACCTAATATAGTTAAGACATGCCCTAAGAAGGAAAGGAAGGGCTTTACATACCTTTTCAACACGTTCCAAAATCAAGTCTCAAATTAAAAATCTCAATTTGGTCACAATTACCAAATGTTAATGTAAGGCTTTGAGATTTCAATTTCAACCAATACTTGTCCATAAGAATTTACCCAAACTTCCCTATAAATATGACATCCAGAGATTTAGACTTCTTTCCAATTTCAATCACAACAACCCGAGAATGGAACTCGGCCAAAATAACAACAACTATACCAACAACAATGTAAACAACCAATCCAAATGCATTCCAACATAAGTAGTCTTCCTTACATTATGTCAACTTTCAATCCAATAGCGTACATTCGAGCCAATATCATCGTTTACATATTCATTCACTAATTTGAGATCATTCAAACATAAACTAAGGGCATTCCATGCTATATATCCAATATTCAACAATTCCGTCAATTTCCATATTCCATCTAAAATTCGCAATATACGTCCGAAACCATTCTAACACCTTTTCTATTTACTACTTCATCACTAACAACCATAACCCACACTTTTACAATCTCATTATCTTAATACCATAAAATCACATTAATGTGCCATAATTCTCTACATTCCATTTTCATGCAAACTTAACCCATATAACCTTCATTTACATTGTAAAGATCACAACAACACCATTAGCACATTAAACAAAACAAATCCATCATTAGTTCTTATAAAACATGCAATTTGCCACACTCATCCAATTTTTGTTCAACTTTCACTTGCAATACAATTTCCATAATAACCACAACTATAATACCACATAAAATTCAACTCATCTTACCTATTCAACAATATACACACACAGGCCAAATTCTATGCATATATAATTACCATGCAAACGTCCATATTTCCATGAATTCTATTCATTTCCATGTATTACAACCTCAACAAAGTCTTTATAACCTATAAAAAGGATTGAATCAAGTCTTTTTCTCTCAACTTCTTCACTCCACCAATTTGCCCAAACGACGAAACGGACGACTTATCTTCCGAAATAATTATACCACGTTGGAGAGGACCCTTGAATTAGTAGGAATACAACAAGAGAATAATTTTTGGGGACAAAATTTGAAAAAGGGTCAAAAGTTGAAGACCATGGTAGATTAGTTGATGTCTTCTTTCTTTCTTTCTTCTTTCTCAATTTTCTTGAATCTTCTAATGTTTTCATGCCAATTTAAACACATGGAAATTTTTTTAAAAGCCATGGGTTGGGCTAGCCTTGTGGCCGGCCACCCATGCTCTCTTTGGGCCTCATTTCTTTTTTTTTTTTTTTGAGTTCTTTCCAAGCCCAATTACTTAGCCCATTTATTGAGTAATTCATGAATCCGTTTTGAAATCCCAATTTTGCCCTTAGCCTTTTCCAATATTTTCACATCCAAAATTTTCATAACCAACTTATGAACCAATACCAATTCATTGCGTTGTTTAACTTGACACAATTATCCCAAACTATCCGAAACCTTTCTATTCTTGGCTTGTGTTTGAATGATTTCAAATTAGTACGTGTGTATGGAAATGTTGATATTGATTTGGAATTGTGAAGTCGGAATGGAAACTGTCGCATTATGTCGGAAAGTAAACTAGTTATGTTGTGTTGTGGTTTGTAGTGAATGTTGATGTTCTTAGCGTGATTGTTGGGTTGTTGTTAGTTGTTTTGAGCCGAGTTAAATCTCGGGGGTGTCGTATTTATAGGGGAAGTGCTTTATGAAATTTCGGTAGCCAAATAGAAACCAAAGATTGAAATGTCAACTTGCATGAATAGTAATTGGTAAAGATGACCATTTGCGATTTTTACGAAACGGATCGGAGTTTCGGCAAGCGTAAAGGGCAAGAAAGGTATGTAAAGCTCGCCCATTTTTCTCTCTTGGCACGTCTTAGGTGTATTAGGTTTGACTTTGGACCTCGGGGATATTCCTACTCCTCGGAATCTACGTCCGAATTTAACCCTTTTTCCTTCAGTAGAATTGAACCTATAAGGTCATAAATGATTAGGAAGTTGTTAAAATCCCTAGAACTCGTACAAATGGAATCCGGTTACTTTAAAACCCTTACTAATGACATTATGAAGTTTACCGTACGCAATTTACGTCCGCCACCTCAATTGACCGAGGTGGGCCCACTTTTCCGATTTTACCCTTTTGCGTTTATGACTTGTCTTCGAACGGCTTTAAAAGAAACGTTTTAACTACTCCGCTATCTATTATTTAAAAATTGTTTTGAATACTCCGCTAAGTCTTATAAATTGTTTTGGATCTTGGAAACGATCTCAGAGGGATTTATGTCTTTGTAACTCGTTATGACATCCGAATTCACCTATTATGACTCCGTCCGGTTTCATTGATTTGATTCGTCACCCGATATGCCTCATTGTGTGTGTCTCGGATATATATGTGTTATTTTTATTGCATTAGTTTCTCACTACTCCACTCGTGGATGCCTCAATGCTTCCTTCACCGAGCCCGGCCAGGATTTGTTATCAAGCGCTTTCTCTACATTGTTCGCCGTGCCTCGGTGTGAGGGGCGTGTATGACATGTACATGGGTCCGAAGTATGATGTGCCATGTACATATATTCGATATCTGATGGTGTGATGTGATGTGGCCACCGGGTATGTTATGATGTGTTCGGAGATATTCCCTACTACGATGATGTGTTATGGCGCCGAGACGGGGCGCCCATGCTCTTGTTCACCGAGTCCCATAGCGGGGCCGGTTTTGGCATATGTTTTCTCTCTCTCTCTCTCTTATTTATGATTTTTGATATGCATTTTTGATTTCCTATGTATCTTGTTCATTCTCCGCTCATTCTCGTTCGGTTTTTAACTTTATTTAGTACGCCTCTACGCTTTACATATTCAAGACATTTTCCGCACGACCCCTTTCTTCGGGGGTCGCGTTTCGTGCCACGCAGGTACGTACGTCCGATTTGCCGATTCGGGCCGCCAGGTTATCTCGCTCACCGTCCTTCCTTTGTCCGGAGCCCATATTTTGGTATAAACTCTCCGTTGTTTATGTACATATTTATTCGGCACGACGGGGCCCCGTCCCGTCATATGATTATGTTTTTGTTCTAGAGGTCCGTAGACAAAAGTGGTGTGGGTTCTGTATATGTTCGTGAGTTTTGCGTACGATTATAGCTTATCTATATGCCGTAACGGCCTTATCGGCCTTCGTGCGTTATATCTGCTTGACCTGATCAAATTATTATTTCTGCTCATTTTTATTAGTTTGCTAGTTTAGGATAAGTTACGTATGAGTGCCCAACTAGGGTACTAGTCGCGGCCTACGGAGTTGGGTCGTGACAAAAGTGGTATCAGAGCGGTTAGGTCCTCGGAATGTCTACAGACCGTGTCTAGTAGAGTCCTGTTTATCGGTGTGTTGTGCACCACATCTATAAACAGGAGGCTACAGGACATTTAGGAAGTTACCCTTCTTTTCTGTCTTAGATCGTGCGGTAGAACTGTATTAGTAGGATGATTCCCTCCTAACGAATCGAATGTTGTCTTTTCGCCTATGCCTCCGAGAAAGGCGACGGGCAGCCCCGAAGGAGCAAGTCCACGGCACCGGGAGACCGGTCAGGCCCGCGGAGTCACTAGGGCCCGTACCGCCCGAGCCGGAGACCGTGCCTCCGACAAACCAGCCCGGCGACGCCACCCGTAGCGAGGGGATCGAGCGACCCCCCGGCCGGTCGGGCGGTTTCACGCCGGCTTCGGAGCCCCGGCACCTCACCTCTAGCCCCATAGCCGGGGGAGGAGGACAAGAGGCTATGCGAGAGGCGGTGCGATTATTGACCGAGTGGGTGGCGGCCCGGGAGCGAGCGGCGTGAGTCGGGGGTGATCGAGGGCACACGGCCAAGCGCCGAGGGCCCGTGAGTTTTGACCCGAATCCTCCGAGTTCTTTGGGACAAAGCCTCCGGCTAAGACCCCCATGAGTTCATTAGGGAGGTGCAGCGCACCTTACGGCTGATTAAGGCCTCTCCGACGGAGTCGATTGAGTTGGCCTCGTACGATTGCATGAAGTCGCGGCCAACCGGTTCGAGTCCCGGGAATTATCTAGAGGTAGAGGAGCCCCTCCCCGTGGGGACGAGTTCACGGAGGCTTTTATGAGACATTTTCTACCACCAGAGCTACGGAGGGCCAGATTGGACCGATTTTTATCACTCAGGCAGCGAGGCCGCAGTGTCAGGGAGAATAGTTTGGAGTTTGACTCCCTGGCTCGGTATGCACCTACTTTGGTAGCCGATATGAATGACAGGATGCATCATTTTATCAGGGGTCTGGATAAGTATATGATTGATAATTGCTTAGCCGTGGCTGCCCACGGTATGGACATCGCCCGCGTACGCGTACGCCCGTGGCATGGAAGAACGACATAAGGGGGTCGGCCACCGATGGAGATCACGACGAGAGCCAGCCTCGGGCCAGATCGGCCGGATATACCGAGAGTTTTGGAGTGGGCCGTCTCGGCCACGGGTACTGGGCGTTCTTCCCGGCCGCACGAAGCACACCCCCGGCTTCTCGGTCTGGAAGTCGGTAATGCAGGGTATTCGGAAACCGGTCAGAGCTCCAGGCCGGCTGGTTCACGAGTGGATGGAGGTTCTAGTCAGACGAGACCACCCAGACCTCAGTGCTCGTATTGCGGGAGGCACCACCCTGGAGAGTGCTATCGCGCTACAGGTGCCTGTTTTGGGTGCGGCCGTCAAGGCCATACTGTGAGAGAGTGTCCGTACAAGGGCGGTCCGGTGGTATGGCTCGGGGCCCACGGGGTCGCCGCGGGTTCATCGTCTCCTTCCGTAGCTGGGACGCCCGCGGAGCAGAGGCACAGAGGTCGGCGAGCCGCGGTAGGGGCCGTGGCGGAGCTTCCGGTCCGGCGGTCCTTCGAACCGCATTTATGCTCTGACTGGTCGACAAGATTCGGAGACGCCACCAAATGCGGATGCAGGTACTTTATTATTCTTCTCTCGAAATATATGTGTGTTGACCGGTGTAGACTTTATTTTGTGGTATATTTTCTTTTCCGAGTCACTAATGAAATTGGGATAGGACTCATACTGATAGGACCGCCGATATGGTTGTATATGTAATGAAAAGGTGAATAGTGCCGACTTAGAAAGCTAGTACGGAAAAAGGTATAACCAGAAATGAAAGACCCTCCCTGAATCGAGTAGGACCCACTACGAAAATCTTCCAAAATTTTGTTAAGATCCAAACCCGCCTTAAATCACGTGACAAGCTCGTACGGGGTAGTGGATGCGATTATATCAGAGCGGATGCACCAGAATTTGCTAAAGTCCCGAGGTTAAGCGTGCTAAGGCCAGAACAATTCTGGGATGGGTGACCCCCTGGGAAGTGAACAAAAATTTTCGCAAGTGTATATATGAGCGTCAAATGGGCAGCGTGGGGTAACCCAAAGGAAATTAGAATATCGGGAGTGACTGGAAACCCGAAAAGGGCAAGTGGACTAAGGCCAATACGCCGGTAAAGGAGAAGATGGCATAACGATCTTTGGGGAAAGAAAGACAACGATGGTGACGAGTACGAAGAAAGGAACCCCCCCCCCCCCCCCCCGAATTATTTATACACCCCTATATGGTTAGTTCAACATTCGAGGACGAATGTTCTAAAGGGGGGGAGGATGTTATAACCCGCATTTTGTCACGTATTCGGAAAATTGGAAATAATTCGGAATGGTAAGAAACAAGGCTTTAATTGGATCTTACTTAAGGTGCATGTGATGTTTAAGGAAATATTGACGCGGAAATATTGGAAAAGTCTAAGGGCAAAATTGGAATTTTGGAAGAAGGTTTCATGAATTACCAAAGTTTGGGCTAAGGATTTTGGACTTGGAAAAAAAAGAAGAGAATTAAGGCCCAAAGGCAAAGGGGTGGCCGGCCATGTATGGCTTGGCCCAACCCAATGAAGTGAACATGTGATATGGTCATGTGACCAATTAAGTAATATAAAGGAGTCATATTCATGAAAATTCTCTAGAATTTTCAAGACAAGGCAAGAAGAGGAAGACAAGAGAAAAATCAAGAAACCAACATAGGGGCCATTCGGCCACAACCAAGGAAAAACCAACTCTCCAAATCTTGATTCCAAAATTATTTTCTTGTGGTTTTCATACCAATTCAAGGTCCCTTTACAACTTAGTACAATTGGTTTGAAAGAATAAGCATTGGTTTCTTCAATTCAACACTTGAGACAAGTGAAGAAGTTGGAAGGAAAAGGTGAGAATTCATTTCTTCTAATTATGTTATGAAGGTTTGTTTGTGTTGTAGGGCATGTAAATGAGTAGAATATATGGTAATATGGAAGTTTGCATGGTGGTAGTGCAAGAGTGCATGTGGCCGTGTGTGTGTTTCAATGTGTAGTGTGGTTATGTTGAATTTTATGTTGTATTATGGTTGTAGTTGTTGTGGAATTCACATTAGAAATGGAAGTTGAATGAAATTGGAATGTAGTTGGAATTTGGCCTATGGCCGAGTGGTATAGGGTAGGAGGAAACATGTTGAATTTATTTTGTTTAACGTGTTAGTTGCGTCGTCATGATCGTTACTAAGTAAAGGAAGCATGTATGAGTTAAGATTGCATAAAAATTTAATGTAGAGAATTACGTCGTATTAATGTGATTTTATGATATTAAGAAAATGAAGTTGCTTGAGTGTAGATTGTGGTTGTTGGTAATGATTAGTATGTAGAAAATATGTTGGGATGATTTGGTTGCATATATAAGGATTTTGGATAGAATATGGAATTATTGAATATTGGATGCAAGGTTTGAAATATTCTTGGCTTGTGTTTGAATGATTTCAAATTAGTACGTGTGTATGGAAATGTTGATATTGATTTGGAATTGTGAAGTCGGAATGGAAACTGTCGCATTATGTCGGAAAGTAAACTAGTTATGTTGTGTTGTGGTTTGTAGTGAATGTTGATGTTCTTGGCGTGATTGTTGGGTTGTTGTTAGTTGTTTTGAGCCGAGTCAAATCTCGGGGGTGTCGTATTTATAGGGGAAGTGCTGCCGAAATTTCGGTAGCCAAATAGAAACCAAAGATTGAAATGTCAACTTGCATGAATAGTAATTGGTAAAGATGACCATTTGCAGATTTTTGACGAAACGGGATCGGAGTTTCGGCAAGCGTAAAGGGCAAGAAAGGTATGTAAAGCTCGCCTATTTTTCTCTCCTGGCACGTCTTAGGTGTATTAGGTTTGACTTTGGACCTCGGGGATATTCCTACTCCTCGGAATCTACGTCCGAATTTAACCCTTTTTCCTTCAGTAGAATTGAACCTATAAGGTCATAAATGATTAGGAAGTTGTTAAAGTCCCTAGAACTCGTACGAAGGGAATCCGGTTACCTTAAAACCCTTACTAATGACATTATGAAGTTTAACATACGCAATTTACGTCCGCCACCTCAATTGACCGAGGTGGGCCCACTATTCCCGATTTTACCCTTTTGTGTTTATGACTTGTCTTCGAACGGCTTTAAAAGAAACGTTTTAACTACTCCGCTATCTATTATTTAAAAATTGTTTTGAATACTCCGCTAAGTCTTATAAATTGTTTTGGATCTTGGAAACGATCTCAGAGGATTTATGTCTTTGTAACTCGTTACGACATCCGAATTCACCTATTATGACTCCGTCCGGTTTCATTGATTTGATTCGTCACCCGATATGCCTCATTGAGTCTCCGGATATATATGTGTTATTTTTATTGCATTAGTTTCTCACTACTCCACTCGTGGATGCCTCAATGCTTCCTTCACTGAGCCCGGCCAGGATTTGTTATCAAGCGCTTTCCTCTGCATTGTTCGCCGTGCCTCGGTGTGAGGGGCGGTATGACATGTACATGGGTCCGAAGTATGATGTGCCATGTACATATATTCGATATCCGATGGTGTGATGTGATGTGGCCACCGGGTATGTTATGATGTGTTCGGAGATATTCCCTACTACGAAGTATGATGTGTTATGGCGCGGAGACGGGGCGCCCATGCTCGTTCACCGAGTCCCATAGCGGGGCCGGTTTTGGCATATGTTTTCTGCATGCATTATTTATGATTTTTGATATGCATTTTTGATTTCCTATGTATCTTGTTCATTCTCCGCTCATTCTGTTCTGGTTTTTAACTTTATTTAGTACGGTCTACGCTTTACATATTCGACATTTTTCGCATCGACCCCTTTCTTCGGGGTCGCGTTTCGTGCCACGCAGTACGGACGTCGATTTGCCGATTCGCTACCTAGGTTATCTGCTCGGTTTTCATGCGAAGTGCTCCTTTATCCGGAGCCCATATTTTGGTATAAACTCTCTTCGTTGTTTATGTACATATTTATTCGGGTACGACGGGGCCCCGTCCCGTCATATGATTATGTTTTTGTTCGTAGAGGTCCGTAGACAAAAAAGTGGTGTGGGTTCGTATATGTTCGTGAGTTTTGCGTACGATTATAGCTTATCTATATGCCGTAACGGCCTTATCGTCGCCTTCGTGCGTTATATACTCGCGACTCCGATCAAATTATTATTTGAATAGCGTGTCCCCGGGCCCCCGTGAGGGACTCGGAAAAGGAAACATATCACCCCATAATAAATCTTTTTCCCTGTCTCGGCCCCCCAGTGAGGGGCTGGTGAATAGTACAAAAGGTTGCACGAAAACATGTCCCCCGGGCTCGGGGAAAAATTAACGACCCGCACGAGCGGGGGGGAGTAAATAACCACTACATATAAATCATCTTTCGATTCCATAGAATGGTCAAAGCGAACCCTTCGTTTACAAGCCAAACAAAGTCAAATCAAGTCAAATTTCCCCCCAGGATCACTTGGGAACATTCGATAGAACCTTAGAAACCTAGACACGTATCCAAACCATACACTGTAAATCATTTAATCTAGACTGGAAAATGACAAGTAATTAACACTCGGGGGGTTAAGGCGATAGTCTCAAGTCCTTTAAAAATAGTTAACCAAGAAGGAAAGTTCGGGGAAACCCCGGATATGCATTCCCCCAAACCGGCCCGCCCTGAAAGTTAAAGTCATTATTCGTTATAGAATCATTTACGAGCATATCAAAGCAATCCCATTTTTTAAAGAAAGTTAGGGACATTTTTAACATAAAAATCCTTTTGGGGCAAAACTCTTTGGACCCTTTGGATTCAAACATACAAAGAAGAAAACCATGGTTCTCCACTTAAGAATGCTAACATTAAGAGACGGATAAGAATCGTAACATGCTCGGATCTAGGAATAAAGTTACCCGAGGCTCGTATCATAGCTTATTTACTCTAAGACATGCCAAAAGAAGGAAAGTGGGCTTTACATACCCCGTCCGCTTCCTAAGCTATCCGAACTTAAGTCTCGGCTTTAAAAACTACAATATCGGTTAGAAACCGGGATTAGTCATAAGCACTTGGGAATCCAATTCCAACCTAGGTACTTTTTTTCTACGGAAAAATTTTGGGGGGATTTCCCCCCAAAAATTTAACAACCCCAGAATTCAACGGGGAACCCTCAAAAACAATACCAACAACCATATAAAACATCAAAGAGTGATTAAAACACTTCAAAATTAGTAATTCTTTTCCTATGATTCGACAAAATCTCTTTATATTCAAATTTAACTACATACATTCAAAACCCAAAATCAAAGTTCACATATTCAAATCTAATCCGAACCTTCAAAAAAGATTCAAGAATACTTCCAAAAATCCGCCCAAAATTCAAAACAACCCAAAACCAATTAAACCTGCAACCCCCAAAACCCCCCATTTCCAATAGGAACAATAAAACACATTTCTTTCTTTTCCCAAAATTTATCAACTACCCCAACAATTCCCCACATTAAAAAATTATCTTCATAAAAAACGTATATTTAATTCCTTAGTTTTCCCTAACAACCACAAATGATTATAACCAAATTTTAACCATTAAACTTCCATTTGCATCATAGAATCCAAACCCCCAAAATCCAAAAAACTACATAAAATTAGTTCCCTGCCTACACCAAATCAGCCCATATTCGGCCACGCATCAACATCAAATTTTAAAATTTTTATCCTTTCTACACCCTACAACAAAACCCCAAAAAAACAAAAAAATTAATTTATCACTTTCCCCCCCCCCCAAAAAACTATACACGGCCAAGCACCAACACACAGGCCCCAAAAATCAACACCATTTCTTTTCAAAAATTTCATTCATTTCCCCCTTTCCCCAACTACACAAACCCTGCCCAAAAATATAAAAAAGAAGATTGAACCTTTTCCCTTTTTCCCCTTAGTTCTTAAATTTGGCCGGGTTTTGGGAAATAATACTTGTTCTTACCCTCCAACAATTACTCCATTTTTATGCACCTTCTAAGGAGTTGAAAAACTAGAGGAAATTATTTTTTTATCCTTTTTCTTGGACTTTTTTTGGGATGGTCATGGGAATGACCTTTTTTATTTTTTTCCAAGGGTTCTTTAATTTTCTGGGGTAGAAGATGAGGTATGTCTACTTTAGTCATCTAATATCCCATATATAATTCCCTCCATGCCCATGGCCCACCCCCGGGCCGGGCCCCTTGGCCATTTTTTTCATAATTAAAAAATTTTCCCTATTCCTTTTAACCCCCCAAAATTTTCCCTTTAAAATTCCAAATAATAAAAAACATAACCAAAATTATGCCTTAAAACAAAAACGTGGTTTTAAAATTCCCACCTTTTATATCCCCAATAGTCTTTTCCTTCACTTATCACAGTTCCCGGGTTATCCCAAAGCAAAATACGGGAAAAATAGGATTTAGGTTAAATTTCCCAAAAAGGGACTTAATTCTACAAAATTTGGGGGAAATTTTTGAAATTAACCCCCAGGGAATTCAACTCGGCCAAATCATCAAAAACAAATTTCCAACAAAAACGTTTTCAACATCAATAATCAATTCAAAACGCATTCTAACGTTAGTAACTCTTTTTTTACAAAATTAAAAACAATTATTCTTAGGTTAAACCAACTATAATCAAACTAAACACCAATGCTCACACGTTCAATTACTAATCCGAAACCATTCAAAAAATATTCAAGAACAAATCTAAAAAAACCCACACAATATTCAAGACAACCCAAACCAAAATCCAAAATTTACACGAAAATCACCCCAAACCCGAGAACAAACAAAACACTTCCCCTTCCCCAAAATTTATTAATTTCACCAAACCCCCCCAAAACCCCAACAATGTCATTTTATAAATTAAACCCACCTCAAACCCCGTTAACTCCCAAACACCCACAAAATTACAACTTAACTTATGTTAAATTAAAAATTTTTAATTTATTTAAAATTTTAATTTGGGGACCCAAACACATTATAAATTTAGCCCAAAAAGGATGGCTTATATAGACACAAATATCAAACGCCGTCTCGAAATTTTATCAACCTCCCAAACATATCTCAAAAATAGCCGATAATCGGGGCGGAGGGGGGCATAAAGGGGCCCAAAAGGAAAAAATATACAAAACGGAAAACCCATTTTAAGACCGAATGGGGGTCGCCCCAAAAATATAACATAAAACACACCAACGGAGAGGGCATAACCCACAACATGTCCACAAAACCTCAAAAGGAAAAACGAAATCATAAGGCGGACGGGCCCCGGTACCCCGAAAAATATATACAAAGCAACCGAAAATCCAAAATATGGCTCCACAAGGGGGGGACCCAATCCAAAAGGGAGAGGGGGTCCCAAAGGGGGGATCACCAAACCCTCCAAGACTAAGCCTTTAAAAACCCCGAAGAAAGGGGGGGGGAAGACGAAAAAAGGCCCAGTAGCAAAACGGAAAAAAGTAATATACAAATTTTTGGGTCATACTAAAAAGTGGAAAATAAATGGTTTTAAATATCAAAATGTTTACTTTCAAAAAATCATGCATAACGGAAAAAAATGGGCGCCCCTCGAGGGCCGTAAACACGAAAAAGTTTTCAAATCTCCGGGGTTTCCCCCCCTCAAACATCACGGGTTTTAAAGATTAAAAGGTAACACCAAATATAAACGAAAACCCCGGCCCCCCAAAACAGGGGGTTTTGGTTAACCTAATCCGGATAACAGGAGTATAACAAAGTGCGCACGACAACGGAAAAAGGCCCCGGGGCTCGGGGAAGGATATAACAGAATGCACGAACGGAGTTGTGATAAAAACATATGCAAAAATTTTCATAGACCAATTGATAAGTAAAAAAGACGTACTTAAAATTGGGATATTAAATCTATCATATTTCGTCAAAAGTCATCGAATTACAAAAGAAGAGTCGGGGGTCACGGGCGGGTTTAAAACGGGGCCCCCTTTTAAAAAATATTTATCATACATCATACAATCACCTACGAGCATATCGAGGCAATCCGACCCTTTCCCGTGAAAGATACGAGCGTTCGTAGTTACGAATTTTTTTAAAGGCCAAATTTTTTAGCAAAAGGAAAATCAAATATTTCAAAGACAAAAACCCAAATTTCATCATATCAAATACGATTCCAAGGAATGAATAAGAGCTAAACATGTCGATTGCGAGAATTGAATTGTTATACCCCGTATTTCAGCATTCGAAAATTTCCAGAAAGTCGGGGGTTTTTTGGACAAGATCATTTTCAATTACGATTGGGTGGAATATTATTTATGAACTTTGGTGGAGGAAATAAGAAAGGCCAAGGAAAAAGAGAAATTTGCAAAAGGCCAATGGAAATAATGTGGAAGGTTGGGGCAAAATGGGAATTTTACACAAGGTTCATGAAAATTTCAAAGAGGCCATATTGGCCATGTGAAAAAAAAAAAAAGGGAAAGAAAAAAAATGAAAATAAGATGACAAAATAAGTCATCTTTGGGAATTTAAAGAAAATTTAGAGAAATAAAAAAGGGGCTAGGCAAAATTTTCAATTAAAAAAACATAAAATAGAAAAATGGGGGAAGGCATGTATATATATGAGGAGTCATCTTTTAATTAAGAAATTAGAGGGAGAAAAAAAAAAGAAAGAAGAGCAATAAAAGGGCTTGGCCAGACTGGGGGAATTTTGCCCCCTTGAAATTTTGCCCAAAAAAAATTTTTCTTCTAGTTTTCCCTACTAATTTAAGGCCTCTTCAACATGGTATATTTTTGAAGCAAGAACCTCTTTGATGGTTGACAACTTTAGTTAAGTGGGGAGTTGGGAAAAAAAAGGTAAGATTTCACCCCTTTTATATGTTAGAAGGTTTTTTTTTGTTGTAGTATGTAGAAATGGATAGAATTCATGAGAATATGGAAGTTTGTGGGGGTGTATGGGCATGTGGCGTGTGTGTGTATTAGTTGTAAGGGATTTTTTAATTTTAGTTGTATTCTATTTGGTTTTTGGATCCTTGCAAAAATGAAGAAAAATGTAAGTTTGCATTAAAATGTGTGTTTTGTCGTTTTAGAGTTTTTATGAATTATGGAAATTAACTAAAAATTATGATGATTGGGGATGAATTTGGAAGACGGAAATGTTAGAATAAGTACAAAGATTAGAAGCTTTGGATGAATTAGGGTATATGGGAATTTTGTTTTTTTGTATTCGTGAATATTTTATGGAAATGAGATGAAATGATGTAAAATTTGTATTGGAAATTTTGAAGAAATGAATATGAGAATGTTGGTATTGAGTTGGAAATATGAAGTTAGAATGGAAGCTATTGCATTGTTGGAAAGAAGACTAGTTATGCTATATTGTGTTTCTAATGTTTGGGTTGGGGGTTGTTGGTTGATATAGGGGCCGAGCTGTCCGGGGGGATGCTATATGTATAGGGGAAACCCCAAATTTCGAAAACATGAATTTAAGTTGAACTCTTGGAAGCTACAACCCAAGGAAACATGCCCATTTGTAGTTTTTGGGGAAAAAACGGGATTCAAATTTTGGGAATTTTAAGGGGAAAAGGTATGTAAGGCTTACCCTTTCTTTCTTTGGCATGTCCAGATATACTAGGCTTGAATTTGGGGCCCCGGGGAAACTCTACTCTTCGTAATCCACGTCCGAAATTGCCCCCTTTTTTTTCGGGGAATTGAACCAATTATGTTGCTAAGGGTTGAAAAAATTTTCTAAATACCTAGAACTTGAAAAAAGGGACCCGACTACCTTAAAAAACCCTCATGAATGATATTATGAAGTGTAAAAACGTAAAGGGGTCCGCCACCCCCTTTGACCCGGGTGGGGCCCCCAATCCCCGAGACCTAATTGTACCGTTTTTATTTGCCTTTTTTTTCCAAGTTAATTAAGGGAAAATTTTGACTATTGTTCCGAATTTGATATAAGTACCGGTAATCGATAGACAATCCGGTTTGACATTCCGAATAAATGCTTCGGAAAGGACGATCCGTTTGAATATTTTGTTAAAATTTTTGATTAAATACCGTTTTCATTCGAGATAAGTATTCAAAATAAATATTCGATGTATATGTTCACATCGGATTCCCATCTGATTTTGGATACATTCCCATAGAAAACCCGGATGATACTCCGGGCGAGGTCGATATAAGTATTCGCTAGTGTATTTGGATAGAGTCGTCCGATCCGGTATTCTAATAGAGTATGCTCTATAAGCGTTAAAGTTCTTCAACATCTCGGGTCGCTTCAAAACCAAGAGGTTTCGTACTCCAAAACCCCATAACTTTCCGATACTAACTTAAGAACCCCAAACTCGTTTCCGAGCCTTTGAATGTTGGTAAGTGTACGTATTCAGACCGGAAAGTGCATAGGCCCACGACTCGCTCGTGCATGGCTAATGTATCTTTCACCGAGTCCCGGTCCAGGGGAGGTTCTCGTGCGTACTTACGAGATTCCGCCCCCCGAGCCCGGGGGAATGTTCTCGCGCATTTCCCCCGCATTGTTTACCAGTCCCCGTACTGGCCCGGGGCACGTTATCCGTATGTATTTTGATTTGAGGACGGGGTGGCGCGGAGGGACATGATGATTATTCACCGAGACCCCAAAAAAGGGGCCGGGGCACGTTAGTATATTTTAACGGTTTCCCACATGCATGATTCCATATTACCGAGTCCCAAAAAAGGGGCCGGGGCACGTTTTTTGCTAAGCATAATTTCCCTTATACATGATCCTATTCACCGAGTCCCTCATCGTAGGGCCGGACACGTTATATGCATGTGTGACCATGATTTTGACACGCATTGAGAGTCACCACCAGTCCCCAAGGGGGGGCCGAACACGTTACACGTAAAGGGGTACGTTACTTGGATAGGGACCTTTTCCCCCCCCTTCGTAAAGGGGGCCGGTTCGATCCTGTAAATTCTATATGATTTTGATATTCATAATCTAATCGGTCCGGAAAAAAGGATTCGGGGCGTACGCCGGGGTTCCGTCCGCTATATGACCTCATCCGAAATTCACGTTCGTATTCCGTCCGAAAGAAGTCATCCTACGACCCCCCCCTGGTGGATGGGTCCTACGGGAACCCCAACCTACCGTCGATCCGATAAAACCCTAATTTATTTAAACATAATAAATTCATACGATATAAGGGGATCGCACGAACATTATATATATTTTTAATAAACCCAAAAGGGGGTTAGGGCTATTGTATCAAACAAAGTCGCATATCGCGCGTACCTACCGGCGGGAAAACCCCCAACCCCACAAACATGTCCTACCCTTTAAAATGTAAAAAAGACGGGAAAGGCCCCACCATACCCAAGGATATATATACAAAAAAAACAAAAAAAATATATACCAAAAACCCCGATCAAAGGGAGCTCAAAAAAACCCATAACCAAACCGGGGGGCCCCGCGCGGGGCCCCGTACCCGTGGGAAGTAACAAAAGGGGGTCGACGAAGACTTTTAAAGTAAAGCGGAAAAATAACATACAAAATTAAAAAATCCGATGATATGTAAAATCAATGTAAAAAAAACAAAAAAAAAGGGAAACATTTTAGGGGGCACTTTTTGTTTTAACGTACGTACTTTTCGAATAAAGGAGCGTACTTCGAGGCTCTAATCATGTGTCGACCGGAGTAGAGTAATCATTCGTAAAATTTTTTA
>NW_026718803.1:0-25438 GCF_029784015.1 Lycium ferocissimum | reverse complement strand
GTATACAACTTAATTATGTCTTGTCAGTGGTTATTTCGGCATCGTGGGCCCATTGTACATATACATATGCATGATATTATATTCATAGTTAGCCTCCTTGGCCTTATTTTGCCATTCGAGGCATAAAAGATGCAAGTTACAGCTTAGTTCGCCTGGCCCCAAAGAAGGTGCCGGGTGCCAATCACGCCTTACCAAGGTTGAGGCGTGACAAAGTGGTATCAGATCAAGTCTGTCCTAGGGTTGTCTTCAAGCCGTGTCTAGCAGAGTCTTGTTTATGGTGTGCAGTGCACCATACTTATAAACAGGAGGCTATAAGGTATTAAGGAAGATTTCCTTTCTTTCCTGCCTTAGATCGTGCGATAGAACCATGTTATGAGAATTCTCTTTTTCCTGACCATATGTTGTGATTTTAGCAATGCCTATGAAGAGAAAAGCAACAGCGGCCCAGAAGGGAAAGGCAGTGGCCGGAAGAAGGACTGAGCGGGAACCGCCGGTAGTTATATAGTTACAGAGGAAACCCTGCTAAAAATTTCCATAAAGTCCCTGAGAGTTTAACATTCAAGGGCGAATGTTTTTAAAGGGGGCGGAGAATGTTACACCTCGTAGTTTTGTACGTTGAGATTCGTTAGGTGTTGGTTGTTTTAATTGTGGACACTGGAGTTACCTTCTAGGATATATGAGATTATATGCGCCTATATTATGGTTAGGAGGGTTTAAGTTCATATAGTAAGCTATGGAAGGATTGGAGAACAAGTGAATTAAGGAAATTAAGTTTGTTGGAACTTTGGAGAAAAGATGGGGATAATTTTGGTCCAAATTGAGGAAGGAATATCTCCTAATATACTAGGAGTTTTGAAGTGAAAAAAAAACCTAAATTGAAGTTCATGAAGTCTAGTTTCCGACGTAACAAATCGCTTGTCGATATGACATCGGAGTAGAGAATTATGGACATTACAAGTCGGTCGGGAGAGAAACGTAAAACGCGCGATACTACAAGGTGTGTCGACACGCGCGCTACATAGGGCGCGAAAGGTTCCCAGTCGGTGCAAACCGACCCTAGACCAAAATAAAAAGGGGATTTACCCCTTATTTTCATTCAACCACCTCCCCAAACCTTCCCTAACACCCTAGAAAATTCTCCCAACTTCCTCCACAAAATTTTAGCCCAAATCAAGTGAAACCCCGGGATTTAGGCTCGGGAAGCGTATAAGGTCTTGTAGTTCTTGTTCTAAACAATGAATCTTGATGAATCAAAGGAGGCTGCCGAAGATAAATAAGATTTCAAGCTCTACCACCCTTGATTGAGGTAAGGATATTTTTTACTATGGATATTATGAATTGTATCATAGAAATTTAGTTGTTAAAGCTTCGTAAAGTCTAGTGATTGGTTAAGAAATTGGGGAGACATCGTGTGGGATGTTTTATTGAGAATATTGATGTTGATGATGATGTTGTTGATATTGATTTTGCTATTGTTGTTATTTTGTTGGTATTGTGATTTCGGGCTAGGGATATAAACAAGGAAATGATGCCCGAATTTCGAAAGATTCTAAGAGGATTTAATTTGAAGGTTTAAGACAAGCATATGACAATAAGCCTAACAATAGTATGAATTCTCTTGAATGTAGATTTACGAGCTTGGGAGGACAAGCGTTAAGTAGTTAAGTTAAGACCGAAAAGGTATGTTAAGGCTATCTCTTTCTTTCTTAAGGCATGATCCTATTGTTACGACCTTTTACAAATAATGTCCATAATGATTCCTCTCATAGAAATGCTGTGTTCTACATTCGGATGTTCTTAAGATGTTATTGATGTTGGTCTCACTTTATGATTATTGTTCCTTCAACGTGATATATGCCAATGATGTTAGCTTCATAATGGAAATCGGAGGTTTACCGACTTTACGTCACTCAGATGAATTTAGAAATGTGTTCTTAAGGAATGGTTTGTAGGACATGAATAGTGAGCTAGTAGAAGATCCCTAATGAGGTATTTAATACTAGAAGCGAGGTTTATGATGTATCTCAGGATTTGTTGAGGTTTAGTTAATCGGGCTTATGTGATCATGTAGGCATTAACGGATAAGTGATGACCATGAGAACCTCTTAGAAGCTAATAGGTAAAGAATGAGTACTATAAGTATATAACGAGTACCTATAGGGGATATTTGGATCGGGCTGCACGTTCCGCAGCACATGCATTCATATTTACCACTAGTCTGCAGCCGCAACAAGCGCTTATTACCGCCGACCAATGGACGGTTGGTCAGTATATGTATTTACCACCATGCTACAAACGGGTTGGGCGACTACCGTGCTATGGCTGATCGGGCAGTTACCACTGATCAGTTGGGCAGTTAGTACCAGGACGATAAGTAAGTTAGAGACATAGTATTGTACATAGATGTAGTTACATATATGAGAGGATAGAGAGATATGCATATTAGATTCTCATTGGTAAGTCAGAAGTGTCAGGTTGATTCTTATCCTTCTTCTTGCAGTATATGTTTATTATTTTACATTTCTACCTTACATACTCGGTACACTATTCGTACTGACATCCTTTTTCTTGTTGTTACACCTCGCATTTTGTACATTTGAATATTCCGAGTTAATGGCAGGAAATTAAGGACAAGGTTATAACTTTTTTTTCTAGAATGAATAAGTTGCGTATAAATATTATTGTCATGGAATATTAAGGGCAAACTTGGAAATTGGAGATTATTATTGGTTCATGACTTCTTGAAGAAGCATGTGTGGGCCATGGGCCACATGTGTTATATATGTAAGGGAAGATGACAAATTAAGTCATCTTATTTTATTTTCAACCATAGAGAATTCTAGAAAAATTTGGAAGAAAAATGGGGCATGTGCATGGTCATGTGCCACACATATATATATATATATAGGTGTGGTGATTAATAAGACATAAGTCATCCTTTGGAGTTCAAGAAAATTCAAGAAAAGAAAAAGAAAGAAAAGAGAGAGAGGATCGGCCATGGCTGGCCGAACCTAGGGTTATGGGAGAGTGATCAAGAAAAATTATTCTCTCCTTGTCCTTCTACTAATTGGAAGGCCCTCGTCGACGTGGAGTAGTTGTTGGAACAAGAAAGCCGCTTGTTGTCACACTTCGCCAATTCTAGCCGAGGAAGAAGTTAAGTGGAAGGTAAGATTCAATCCTCCTTTATATGTTTCATGGATGTTTTGGATGTGTTGTAGCGTATGAAAATGGATGAAAATCATGGAATGTTGTGTGTGGTGTGTGTGGCCGTGAGTGGGCTGCCATGGTGTAGGAAAAAAATGAATTAATGTTAGTTAGTATTCTAGTTGTTGTTGTGATGAATTCTATAATATAAAATGAAGGTGTAATGGTTTAAATGGAGTTGTAAATCGTGTGGGATGTTTTGAAAGCTAATGTGGTTGTAATGTGATTTCTTGTGTTGATGGAAATGATAATGCTAACGTATGGAATTGTTGATATAGTTTATGAATTGGAAGAAGAAATGGGTTATTGGTATTCTTAATATAAGTTGGAAGGTTTCGGGTGGAATGGCCCATGGTTTGGGTTGTTTTGAATATTGTATAGGTTGCTTGGAATGTTCTTAAATCATACTTGAATGGTTGCGGATTAGTAATTGAATATGTGAGCATTGGTATTGAATTGATCGTATGTAGTTTATTTGAATATAAATGAGATGTTGTCGAATTATGTAGAGAAGAATCGCCAATGTTAGAATGCGTTTGGAATAAATTGTTGCTGTTGTTTATATGATGGTTGGTATGGTTGTTGTTGATGATTGTTTTGGCCGAGTTGAATTCTCGAGGTTGATGGATTTATAGGGGAAATGCTGCCCAAATTTCCGTAGACAAAGTGTTAGTTTGAAATCGGATTCTTAAGTGCCTATGGCTAATGGTTGATATCTAATGTCGTGATTGTAGATCGTGAGAAGCCAAGGCATAAGTTTGGATTAGCCTAGGGAGCGGCCAAGGTATGTTAAGGCTCGTCCCTTTCTTTCAAAGACATGATTCTTAGATTACGATTTCATAAATGCTTCCATAACTTTGTTGTTTTCAAAAGTTTTGTTTTCAAAAGAATTTTGTTCCTAAACGAGTCCGAAACTACGAACGACCGTAACTTTCACATGCGGTCTCGGATTGCTATGAAACGTTCGTAGAAGTCTCTATAACGAGTAATAATCTTTAACTTTCATAGGCGGGCCCGGATTGGGTTGACGCTCGTCCGTAGGCCCCGCGACTTTCCTTGTTGGTTCTAACGACCTATTCTTGAAAGAATCCTCAAATGTTCGTATCTTTCCAAATCGGAGGTTTATGACTCCGTAAGCTTCCATGACAACAACGATGGATATGTTTTACAATGACAACGATGATGTCAAAAATGAGAATATTTTCCTACGATGAATATGATGATGATGATTCCATGTTTAAAGGTCCCAAGTCTATGATTCCAATGACGATATGAGAATGTTGAGCGATTTTCTTGATTTCTCAATTTTATTCATGAATGATGACTTTTTTTTAAAGATTCTAAAGTATATGAATTGATGCCTTATGATCCTATTTTTTGTTTCCTCGTGAAGTTATTCTTCATTGACAGTCTCGCCTTATAATAATCGTTCCTTCAAGGTGAGACAAAGCGACCATGATTATTCCATAATACGATCGGAGGTTACCGACCTTATGTCACTCCGATAGATACATGACTTTCTTTGGGCTCTCATGCATGCTGCTTATATGATATATGAATATGATATATGTATATGATATATGTATATGTATATGGGGAATATGGGAAAGGCCGAGAGCGTTATATACGCGTAACCACGATCGCCTGGTAGAATATGACATGATACCGTCCCGGACGCGGGATGCCCGGACGCGGGATAGGTGGTTATGGATCGGGCCGTACGTTCCTCGGCAATAACTTATATGGATCGGGCCGTACGTTCCTCGGCACTAACTTATATGGATCGGGCCGTACGTTCCTCGGCACTAACTTATATGGATCGGGCTGCACGTTCCGCAGCACTAAGCATGCATGATTCCGCCTAAAAGGCACCCAGATGTACAGGCTACTCTTTTATTACATATATATGGATCGGGCTGCACGTTCCGCAGCAATATATTATATGGATCGGGCTGCACGTTCCGCAGCAATATAATATATATATATATATATATATATATATATATGGATCGGGCTGCACGTTCCGCAGCACTAAACAGGCAAGGTTCCGCCCAAAAGGGCACTCAGATGTGCAGGTTATTCTTTATCTCATGAAATGCCCTATGTTTTCGTCTTGTTACTGTTCATGCTTTGCATCCTTCTATATGTTGTTACTCCTGCGCTTTACATACTCGGTATATACGTTGCTCGTACTGACGTCCCTTCTTGTGGACGCTGCGTTCATGCCGCGTAGGTACACCCAGATGAGGTGAAGATATTAGCAGAAGATGTTCCAGCGGGATTGGCGAGCTCCATTTTCTCCGGAGTGCTGCCGAGTCAGAGCATTATGATATGGTCCCATGTTCCATGTTAGAGACTTTGCAGACAGTGTCGTATATGTAGTATGTCAGTTTTGTAAGCGGCTCCATAAGCCGGTGTATTGTGATACATTATTCTACGGGTCTTATACGATCACAGGTCTTACTTGTTTTAAAAAGGATGAAAAACAGGTTTGTTCCTGAAAAGCCTTGATTATGTACTCATGTTATGCTATGAAGGCCCAATACGAATATGATTGCCACGAGAATCAGAGGGTTCGCTCGGCTCTAGGTAAGGGTCGGGTGCCCATCACGCCCTAACGAAAATTAGGGTGTGACACTTGTGTACGCTGCGTTCATGCCCGCAGGTATAGACAGACGAGACCAAGACGGTCCACAGTAGGCTGCCTCCAGGTACTAGTCTTGATTGGTGGGCTCAGCTTCTTCTTGGAGCATTGCCGAGTCTAGGTTCGTATATGTATTTTTGTGTGTTACGGGTATGTCGGGGGCCGTGTCCCTGCTTGTATACTTCAGTCATGTTCATAGAGGCTTTACAAACAGTTTTTTGTATATAGCTTAGTTATGTCTTGTCAGTGGTTATGTCGGCATCGTGGGCCCATTGTACATATACATATGCATGCTATTATATTCGTAGTTAGCCTCCTTGGCCTTATATTACCATTCGATTCATAGAAGATGCAAGTTACAGCTTGGTTTGCTCGGCCCCAGTAAGGTGCAGGGTGCCAATCACGCCTTACCAAGGTTGGGGCGTGACCCATGGTGTCCATGTACCACTCGTTCCAAATTCACTCCTCGAACCCGAGAATAAACCTCCACTCCGGAACGAACCTCGGGCGCGGGCCATATCAATGTACCTCTCATTTTTGAAACTAACCTCGGACCACGAGCCCATAATCTAGGTCACATGTGTGCCTTTCCATACCTCTTAACAGGACAGTGTTTTTTACCTTCTCATTATCAATGCTTAAGTCACCGTTTCATATCAGAATATGACCGGGAAGATTATATTAACTTCTCATCACAAACATATCCACTGCAGATTAACACACAAGAATAGTGGAACGAAGCCTACACAATCACTCAATCACATTCACATAGGAATTCAACCACGCAATATCATGCATGAAAACTAGACATGCTTTCTCCTAAAGAATTCACAAAATATACAATCAACTAACTAAAGTCTAACTCAAGTAGACCGTAACCTACCTCAAAAGTAGAGCAGGAACAACGCAAGTCACTCCGCTATAGCTTTTCCTTTCCTTACAACCTCAGAACGCTCAAAGTCTAGAAATAAAAGGCTCAATGAGTCATAATTACTCAAAACACAAGTACCAACGCAAGCATACCGTTCCCTTTACCCCGTTCCAATGGGTGAATGATTTTCTAGGTGAAAAACAACCTAACACGGGCCTTAGTAATCATTAAGCATCAAATTATACCGATGTTATAACAACATTCCCACTCCAAGCCATTTTCATGCTCAAGATACCCTTTTTATAGAACCCTAGGTCTCAATTCCCTTAGTTTATGGCTCTAAGGATTCAATTCATGATTAAAAGAAATTAACCCAAGCCTTTAGATGATAGATAAGTGATAATAACTATAACCCATAAAGTTTAGAAGGTTTAACAATTTCTAGGGTTTCTATTACAATTCCACCATTGAAGACCCACAAGAGTGATGATAATCATGAAGATGATACGGAATGGTTGGAAGGAATAAGTGAAACTTACCATTACACCTCGTAGTTTCGTCCGTTGAGATTCGTTAGGTGTTAGTTGTCCTAATCGTGAAAACTGGGTTATCTTCTAGGATATATGAGACTATACGTTCCTATATTATGGTTATAGGGGTTTAAGCTCATGAAATAAGCAATGGAAGGATTTGAGAACAAGCAAATTAAGGAATTGAGTTGGTCGGAACTTTGGGAGAACTTGGCAAAATTTTTGGACAGGATTTTGGTCAAATTTGGGAGAGGAATATCTCATAGAATATGAGGAGTTTTGGTGTGTTTGTTTTATCCAAATTGAAGTTCATCGAATCTACTTTCCAACGCAACAAACCGTTCGTCAATGTGACATCAGAGTAAAAAGTTATGGGTGTTTCAAGACAGACTACTCGAGCAGAACATTTTGACGGACAAGTTTAACGGACCGCGACAGACCAGTTTGATGGACCGCAGAAATTTCTGCGGCCCGTCAAATTGTATCTTCTCAGCGTAAAGCAGTCACAGTGAGCCATGTTTGGCTGGGCAGTTTGACGGAGCATTTTGACGGCCCGTAGAAATTTTGACGGCCCGTCAAAGTGGGCGCAGGATTGCTCGACGGGATTTTAAGTTACGCTTTATATATTTCATTTCATATCATTTGGACTCATTATTTCCCCAAAACAGATCCTTGAGCTCTCCAAAACCCTCTCTCAAGGTCTATAAAATAATCCAAGCTAAAATCCAAGAAAATCTAAAAGAAGCAAGAGGTTCAAGTGCTAGGAAGCTTGCTAGGGTTTGTGGAACTCAAGATTTCTTATGGTGTTGATGTTGGAGACTTCACTTTAGTGGAGTAAGTTGATCCAAGATTTGTTCTCAAGTGATTAAGGTAAAATTTCACATCTTTTACATATGGTTAAGGTTGTTTGATTGTTATGCCATGTGGGTAAAGGAAGAAAAGTGGAAATAGAGTTCAAGTATGAACTTGGAGATATTATGAGCTATAGGTTAAATTGAGTTGAAATTCTTGGCATGTTAGGAGTATAATCTTGTTGTGGATGTTATAGATGATGTTGAGGAAATATTGTATGTAAGCATATATGGTGTTGTGTTGTAGCCATTATTATGAAAGATCATGAAAAGGAGTTTTGGGATTGGATGATGCTTAACTTGAATGAAATCTCTTAATTATGGTATTGTTGATAATGTCATTGTTGATTGGGAGTTGTTTTGGAATTTGGTAGAAGTGGATGAAATAGGGGAAATGCTGCCCAATTTTCGCTAGCTTACGAATTATACTCGTTTGAACTTAAGGGAGCCTTTGAAGCCTAACCTTGGTATGAACCATCTTAAATATAGATTTCTCGAACTTTGGAGGTGAACGTTAAGTAGTTAAGAAGACATAAAGGTATGTAAGGCTAACCCTTCTTTCTTAAGGCATGATCCCATTGATGTATACCTTCATGTGAAATCCATAGTATCTTCCATGATGATTTCATTCCTAGAATCACTAAAGCTCATGATTCTTGATATTATCACGATATCATTAGTCTCATTCTATGATAGTTGATCCTCCAAGGAAGGATACAATGAAAATGATTATGATGATGAAGACGTTGAGGATACTTATGTACTCCTATATATATATATATATATATATATATATATATATATATATATATATATATATATATATATATATATATATATATATATATATATGTATGACTAGTAAGAACACCGAGCTTAGATGGCCGGGTATGATACTTATCGCGCGCGCACCACTGCAGTTGGGTATGGATGACAGTGAGCCTTGGTTGGGCCAGGTATGTATAACACCGAACCTTATCATGGTCGGGTATGTAAGACACCGAACCTCTATGGTCGGGTATGATACTACTATATGTATAAATGTATGAAATGAAAGTTTCTCATTAGAAAGAGGGTAAGTAAATATGATGAACGTCGCTAGAGGTATAAATGGCTCTTTCATTCCATGACTTTTCTATCTTATGTTATTTCTCAGGCTTCCACTATGTTGTCGATTATGCTTTACATACTCAGTACATTATTCGTACTGACGTCCTTTGTTTTGTGGACGCTGCGTCATGCCCGCAGGTGGACAGGGAGATAGACTTGACCCATAGACTGCTTGTTTAGAGACTTCATAGAGGAGCTCTATTTGATTCGGAGCTGCAGCTGTTGGTACTATTCTTTTGTGTTTATGTATTGGCATGGCGGGGCCCTGTCCCGTCCTTATGATGATATTCATACTCTTCTTAGAGGCTCGTAGATAATCATGTATAGTAGATGTCTTTTGCCTTGTCGGCTCACATTTTGGTATATTATTTTGTTAGCCTTGTCGGCTTGTGTATATGTGTAAGGGCATAGTTGTTGACGTTGATATATAAAGGTGTTTTAGCCATTGAAAATGGCATTATTGAGGCATAGAATTGTTGATAGGCTATGTGGCTCACCTAGAGATAAATGTGAATGTACGATGAGAGGTGCCCGAAGGGCTTGCTCCGAGTGCCCGTGATGGCCCTCCGGTTGGGTCGTGAAAAAAGTGGTATCAGAGCAGTTTCGTCCTTGGGTGTGTCTACGAGCCGTGTCCAGTAGAGTCTTACTTATGGGTGTGTTGCGCGTCACACTTATAAACAGGGAGGCTGCAGGCATTTTAGGAATGTATGACTTTCTTTCTTTATAAGATCGTGCGATAGAGCCATGATATGAGGATTTCTTTTCCTTTAATCGTGTGTTATGTATTTTAGAAATGCCTATAAAGAGGAAAGCTACGACATCCCAAAAGGGAACGACAGTGGCAGAAAAGCAGGCTGAAAGAGTACCGCCAACGGTTATAGAGGAAGGTGAGTCCCAGAATGCGATTCAATCTCAGTCTTCTCACTCGTTGCCTATTTCTGAGGAGCATGAAGGAGCCTCAACCCCAGCTCCATCACCCCTAGCTCCTCCACCAGAGGTTTCGGGACAAGAGATGAAAGAGGTCATTCAGTTGTTAACTCAATTGGTTGCCGCTCAGGCCCGATAGCAAGGTATGGGTCATGGTGACATGGCGGTTAGTGCAAGAGCCCGTGATTTTATTAGCTTGAACCCTCCGAAGTTCTTCGGGTCAAAGCCGGATGAGGACCGTCAAAACTTTATTGATGGAATGTTTAGGACACTTCAGTTAATGCGTGCTTCCGATGTTGGATCGGTGGAGTTAGCATCGTATAGGTTGCGGGATATTGCTGTTCATTGGTATACGGTGTGGTTGTCTTCTAGGGGAGTTAATGCACCTCTCCTGGTATGGTAAGAATTTGTTGATGCTTTCCTTCGACATTACTTTCCCCCAGAGGTTCAGCAGGCTAGAGCCGACAAGTTCTTGAATCTTAGGTAAGGAAGTATGAGTACCTTAGAGTATAGTCTCCGCTTTAATTCTTTGGCTAGGTATGCTCCGGCCATGGTAGCAGATATGGGTGATCGAGTGCACCGATTTGTGAGTGGCTTAGGGCCACATTTGATGGATAAGTGCTTGACTGCGTCCCTTCAGGACAATATGGATATTTCTCGCATTCAAGCCCATGCCCAGAATTTAAAGGAAAGCCAACAACCCCAAAGAGGTAAGCGTGAGCATGACAGAGGTTATCACAAGAGGGCTAGATCTTCGGGTCTGATTGGTGAGTTTAGTGGAGGGCAAAGACAACAATTTTCTAGGCATTCAGGCCATTCCATGAATAGTGCGCCTCCACAGTTTACGGGCTAGAGATTTGATAGATCCACTCACTCTGGGCCGAGTCAGAGTTTTAGGGATTCAGGTTCTCATTTCAAAGGCAACTCGGATCAAGCAAGGCCACCCATGACGCAATGTTCTCAGTGCGGGAAGTTACATGGGGCCGGTCGATTAGGCTCGGGCGTTTGCTATACATGTGGTCGGCCAGGGCATATCATGCGTGACTGCCTCTCGATTGGTCTTAGGGGTAGGGTCCAGCCCTTAAGGTCAGCAGCTGGGCCTTCATCATCTATACGCCCTCCAGGGCAAGGTTCACAGACGCCAATGAGCCGTGGTAGAGGTAGAGGAGGAGCTCCTAGTTCTAGTGGCCCTCAACACCGTATTTATGCATTGGGGTCGGGCGACAGGATCTTGAGTCTTCGCCTGATGTTGTCACGGTATATTATCGATATTTCTCATGATGTATATGCTTTGATGATCCGGCTCCACATTGTCATATGTTACTCATATTGCCGGTCGATTTGGGGTTGAAACCTCGAGTCAATTAAACCTTTTGAAGTATCTACACCCATTCGTTGAACCGGTAATAGCTAGCCGAGTATATAAAAATTGTATAGTTGTGATTTGTAATCATCGTACTATGGCTGATTTACATGAGTTGAAAATGGTGGACTTTGATGTTATTATAGGCATGGATTGGTTGGGTTCTTACTATGCCAATGTCAATTGTAGAATGAAGATGGTTCGCTTTCAGTTTTCGGAAGAACCAGTTTTGGAATGGAAGGGAAATACGACATCTCCGAGAGGTAGGTTTATTTCATATCTCAAGGCAAGGAAAATGATTGCAAAAGGTTGTATTTACCATTTAGTCCGGGTTCAAGATATAGAAGCCGAATCCCTGACCCTTCAGTCTGTCCCAGTAGTGAATGAGTTTCCAGATGTATTCCGGATGAGTTTCCAGGCCTTCCTCCAGAGCGGGAGATTGATTTTGCTATTGATGTGCTACCGGATACTAAACCAATATCTATTCCTCCTTATAGAATGGCTCCCGCAGAGTTAAGAGAATTGAAGGAACAATTGAAAAACTTGCTGGAGAAAGGCTTCATAAGGCCTAGTTCATCCCCGTGGGGAGCACCCGTGTTGTTTGTGAGGAAGAAAGGTGGCTCCTTGCGAATGTGTTATATCCCGTATTTTGTGCGTTGGAATATTTCGAGATCGAGTAAATTGAAGAAAATAAGTTCGACGAAAATTTGGGAAATGCTGGGCGAATTTTCAAGTCAGATTTGGAGGCACATATCTCATAGTATATGTGGAGTTTTAAGGTGTTTTAAAAGCCTAAAATGAAGTTCGTCGAGTCTAGTTTGTAATGCAACAAACCGTTCATTGATAGGACATCGGAGTAGAAAATTATAGACGTTACAAACTGAACTGTCGACGCAGAAACAACATTTAGAAACAACATTTTTGCAGTACCGCTACGCATCGTAGCTACGGTGGGAAACCGACGTTGCGCTTTTTAAAAGGGACAAAAACCTCATTTTTTGCGCACAAAATGCCCCAAAATTTCCGAAACTTCAGCCTCCAAAAGGGCTCTTATTGTCACATGAAATTGAGGATTTTGCACAAAATTTCAAGCAACCAAATGCTAACCGATGTCCGGGACACGCTATACACCGAGTCCCTCACCAGAGGGCCGGGACACGCTATATGTATATAGATGATGGTGATATGATGATTCTAAACACCGAGTCCCTCACTAGAGGGCCGGGACACGCTATACACCGAGTCCCTCACTAGAGGGCCGGGACACGCTATATGTATATATATGATGGTGATATGATGATTCTAAACACCGAGTCCCTCACTAGAGGGCCGGGACATGCTATATGTATACATGGTGATGATATGATGATTCTGTTCACCGAGTCCTTCACTGGAGGGCCGGGACACGTTATATGTTATATGTGTGTATTCTGAAGTTTGATGTGTATTCTGAAGTATGAGGTGTATTCTGAAGTATGATATGTATTCCGAAATACGATGTGACACGAAGTCTGATATAATATGTGATAATATGATGGTATGATGATTATTTACTCATGTTTCTAAGTCCCCTGATGATTCGGATATGATATGGATATGCACGAATTAGGTTTTAAAAGTAAGTCTTGTGGGTTTTGCGTATTGCACTATTTTTTCGGTACTACTTACTTCGGTTATGATCTTGTTTTTCTGTATTTCCTGCTTTGCATACTCAGTACATATTTCGTGACCCCATTTTCTTCGGGGGTTTGCGTTTCATGCCGCGCGGTACCTGAGATGAGTAGATGATGTTAACGGAAGACGTTCCAGCGGATTGGCGAGCTCCATTTCCTCCGGAGTCCTTGGAGTCCGAGTGCTTTTGTATGGTATCTGAGATGTTGGTAGAGACTTTGCAGACACTGTCGTGTACGTGATGTGTCAGTTTTGTGGGCGGCTATGTAAGCCGATATATCATTATGCATTATGTCATGAGCTTCATATGTCTACAGATTTCATACGATGCTAGCTTTATTTGATTTGGCAAAAATGAAAGGCATGTTTGTTTTTTTTGAAAAAAAAATTTCGCTACGTGCTTATGTTATGTTTTGCGGGCCCAGTATGATTATGAGTTTTACGAAAGTCAGCGGGTTCGCTAGGCCCTAGGTAAGGGTCGGGTGCCCATCATGCCCTATTGAAAAGTAGGGTGTGACAAATTGGTATCAAAGCAGTTCGTCCTAGGGGTTGTCTGCAAAGTCGTGTCAAGTAGAGTCTTGTTTATGGTGTGTTGCGCGCCACATTTATAAACAAAGGGCTACGGGGCATCTAGGGTGGTTACTCTTCTTTCACATCTGAGATCGTGCCATAGAGCCAAGTCATAGGAAATGAGATTATTTATACTAACCGTTGATTTCAGCAGGAGAATGGCATCGACAGAAAAAAAAAAAAAAAAAAAAAAAAAGGGTGACTAGCGATATTGGAAGTTAAAAAGTACGCGAGTAAGCAAAGGTATGAAAGGCATATGTCGGGTAAGATATTGAAATACGATTGAAATGCAAGTTGAGGATTAAAAAGGAAAGTAAACAAGAAAGTGTAACAGGTGCGGTTTAAAATTTTGGCATACAAGGTATGTTCATCATTTTTCGTACTTGTTGTTGATATTAGGGAGCCCCGTGTGGCTGTGATATGATATGATATGTGTATGTGTATGTTGGCCTATGAGTGTATTGTTGGTATTTCTGCGTGCGAGGTTTTGGAGATAGTGACAATTACAGAGGAAGCTCTGCCGAAATTTTCCTAGAAAAAAAGAAGAGAATGAGATATGGGTTTGTAATACGACTTGAAAGGTCGTGCCGATAGTAATAGTGAGATTAAGACAAGAGTACGAGAGGAAAGGAATTGTGATGTATATGAATGTATTGATAAGACGACTTGTGAGATATTAAGGATAAAGTTGATCGGAAAAGGGTAAAGGAGTGTTACACTATGAGATCGAATACGAACGGGACAATGTGAATATAATAAGGATTGTTATGAAAATAAGTAAAGCCTAGAGAAAATATGACTTGGGAAGCGGAAGAGACGATGAAGAAGAAATATGGCTGGGAGATGAGACTGTATGTCATGGTAATAAAGGAAACCCCCGAGATCTTTATAAGACCTTATGAGACTAATTTAACATTCGGGGACGAATGTTCTAAACGGGGGAAAGATGTTATATCCCGTATTTTGTGCGTTGGAATATTTCGAGATCGAGTAAATTGAAGAAAATAAGTTCGACGAAAATTTGGGAAATGCTGGGCGAATTTTCAAGTCAACTTTGGAGGTGCATATCTCATAGTATATGTGGAGTTTTAAGGTGTTTTAAAAGCCTAAAATGAAGTTCGTCGAGTCTAGTTTGTAATGCAACAAACCGTTCATTGATAGGACATCGGAGTAGAGAATTATAGACGTTACAAACTGAACTGTCGACGCAGAAACAACATTTCTGCAGTACCGCTACAGTGAAACCGACGTTGGCAGTTTTTAAAAGGGACAAAAACCTCATTTTTTTCAGCACAAAATGCCCCAAAATTTCCAGAAACTTCAGCCTCCAAAAGGGCTCTTATTGTCACATGAAATTGAGGATTTTGTACAAAATTTCAAGCAACCAAATGCTAACCGAGGTCCGGGACACGCTATACACCGAGTCCCTCACTAGAGGGCCGGGACACGCTATATGTATATAGATGATGGTGATATGATGATTCTAAACACCAAGTCCCTCACTAGAGGGACGGGACACGCTATACACCGAGTCCCTCACTAGGGGCGGGACACGCCTATAAGTATATATATGATGGAGATATGATGATTCTAAGCACCGAGTCCCTCACTAGAGGGCCGGGACACGCTATATGTATACATGGTGATGATATGATGATTTGTTCACCGAGTCCCCACCTTTGGAGGGCCGGGACACGTTATATGTTATATGTGTGTGATACAGAGAGTCGATGTGTATTCGGAAACATGAGATTATGATACAGTATGATATGTATTCCGAAATACGATGTGACACGAAGTCTGATATGATATGTGATAAGATGATGGTATGATGATTATTTACTCATGTTTCTAAGTTCCCTGATGATTCGGATATGATATGGATATGCACGAATTAGGTTTTAAAAGTAAGTCTTGTGGGTTCTGCGTATTGCACTATTTTTCGGTACTACTTACTTCGGTTATGATCTCGTTTTCTGTATTTCCTGCTTTGCATACTCAGTACATATTCCGTACTGACCCCCTTTCTTCGGGGGCTGCGTTTCATGCCGCGCAGGTACCCACAGATGAGTAGATGATGTTAACGGAAGACGTTCCAGCTGGATTGGCGAGCTCCATTTCCTCCGGAGGCCGCCCAGGAGTCGAGTGCTTTTGTATGGTATCCGAGATGTTGGTAGAGACTTTGCGAGGCGGTGTCATGTACGTGATATGTCAGTTTTGTGGGCGGCTGTGTAAGCCGATGTATCATTATGCATTATGTCATGAACTTCATATGTCTACAGATTTCATACGATAATATATTTATTTGATTTGGCAAAAATGAAAGGCATGTTTGTTTTTTTTGAAAAAAAAATTTCGCTACGTGCTTATGTTATGTTTTGCGGGCTCAGTATGATTATGAGTATTACGAAAGTCAGCGGGTTCGCTCGGCCCTAGGTAAGGGCCGGGTGCCCATCATGCCCTATCGGAAAGTAGGGTGTGACAGAATGTGCAATGACTATCGGTAACTGAATAAGGTGACGATCAAGAATAAATATTCGCTTCCAAGGATTGATGATTTATTTGATCAATTGCAGGGTGCCGGATGGTTTTGAAAAATAGATTTGAGATCCAGGTATTATCAGGTGAGAGTTAGAGAGGAAGATATTCCCAAGATGGCCTTCAGAACAAGATATGGTCATTTCGAGTTCCGGGTAATGTCGTTTGGGCTAACTAATGCACCGACAGTATTCATGGATTTGATGAACAATATGTTCAGGCCTTTCTTAGATTTATTTGTGATTGTGTTCATTGACTATCCTCGTATATTCTCGGTCCGGCGAACATGCGGATGCATTTACATCACTGTCCTTAGGTTCTCCAAACTCGAAAGCTATTTGCAAAATTTTCAAAGTGCGAGTTTTGGTTGAATTGGAGTGACCTTTTTGGGCATATTATTTCAGCGGAGTGGTATTCGGGTAGATACCCGAAAAATTGAAATTTGTGAAGACTTGGCCAAGGCTTCCTAGCGCCTACGAGGTTCGTAGTTTTCTAGGCTTAGCGGGTTATTACGGGAGGTTTGTAGGCGCACTTTTTTCTATCTGCTGCAACGCCACTCACAAGTTAACAGAAATTAGCTAAATTTCAATGGACAAATGCTTTTGAACGTAGTTTTCAAGAGTTAGAGAATAGATTAACTTCTTCCCTAGTCGTGACACTTCCAGAGGGATCGGAAGGCTATGTTGTCTATTGTGACGCTTCAGGCGTTGGATTAGGGTGTGTGTTGATGCAACATGGTGTTACACCTTAGAAATTTTTCGTTAGCGTACAATGAATAGACTGACAAAAGGCATGACGTATACGATGTTTTATTATGAAAGAAATAGCATTTGATGACCCTAATCGAGATTTCAAAGACATTTAAGGTAAGGGAAGAAAGTTGTTAAGGAAAGCAAGTCATACGTTGTGTGTCGGACAAGAATTACGAATATCGAGTTAATGACGTTCTAATGATACTTTGGAAAAGAGTTATAACGTCCCTTAGATTGTTAATGAAGTGTTGAACAAGTGTTAAGAAGGTTCCATAAGGATTGGAGGCCAAACGAACGACGGAGAACATTTCTGGGAGAATGAGTTATATGACCAACTTATACGGTCCGTATAACATTATACGGTCCGTATAAGGGTCCGTATAACACCCAGCAGAGATGATGTCTGCCCAGTGGTGAACCACGACCACTTATACGGGCCGTGTAATGTTCCACGGACCGTATAAGTGTCCGTGGAAGTCCCGACGGACTGATTAAGTTGCAAACATAAATACATGTTCCCACTTCACTAAATTCATTTCCCACACTTCTTCATCTCTCTCAAGACCTCTAGAAGGTTCTACATACTTCATCTACAAGAACCCAAAGGAAATTGATGATCAACTTCATCAAACCAACGAAAATCAAGAGTGTGAAACGCATTAAAGTTCATTCAAGCCAAGAAACTTCAAGAGAAGTGAACTAGGATTTTGGTGCTAGAAGAGTATTTCCACTCAAGGCTTGTTCCTACAATATCTAAGGTAAGTTTTATGATCTTTCCATGTTATTTGAGGTGTTGGAAAGTTGAAACACTTGGATTGTAGAAGAATATATAAAATGGGTCATAAATGTGAGAATAGTGCCATTGTTGAGCTATAGCTTGGACTGAATCATGAATATGGATATGTAGTGATTGTAAGTAAGTTATGAATGACACTTAGAACATGGAATAACTATTATATGTGAAAGAACAGGATAGTGAACCATGACCATAATTATGGAGGATTTGAAGTGAAATTATGAAATGTGGATAATGCAAATGGTTGATGATTGTTGTTTATGATATTGTGATTGTTGTTATGAATGTTTGAGAGTTGATATGGAATATGGAGGAAGTCGTATAGACGAAGGAAATGCTGCCCAATTTTCTCTAGCTTTAGTAAGCACGTTCTTATAATCGCTTAGCTAATGTAATGCGAATTCTCTTGAAGGTAAAGACGTGGGCATTAAAGGAGAACGAGCAAGCAATAGAATTGTTAAACGACAAAGGTATGTGAGGATAGTCCTTTCTTTCTAAGGCATGAATCTTTTGACATGATTTTCCCCCTCCTTCAAGAACTTCCTACATTCCGGATAACTAAGAGTCTATGATTATGAATAGCTGTATGAGATAAGAGATGCATGATGAGCTTAAGTCTAAAGATTTTAGAGTCCATGATATGATGTTCCTATAAAGCTAATGATTCTATCTATAATCCGTTAATGTTGTTATTATATACACTCACCTTATATGCTAATTCCTTCAAGGTGAGTGATGCTTATGAATGCTCCATAATGTAATCGGGGGGTTCACGACCTTATATCACCCCGATAAAGTATAGTTTTCCTTGAGCTTCCATGCATGCATTATGATGAGTACATTATGATGAGTATATGAGGATGACATTACACCTCGCCTATATGGCCGGGCAGACACCGCTAAGGCGGGCAGCGTATACACCATGTCTAGATGGCATGGGCAGACACCACTAGTGGGCGGCATGAGATGGTACCCCGGACGCGGGAGGCCTGGACGCAGGCTAATGCTAATGATTATCACACCGTAGCTATATGGTCGGGCAATTTATACATATATGTATACGTGATGTGATGATGATTATAAAAGTAAGCCAGCATGCATTATTTCTTTTATGATTCACAGACAGTTACAGATTGCTCCTCATTTGATGCCTCCTTATTTCATTGACGTATTATTATTATTATTGTTTATGCCTTACATACTCAGTACAATGTTCGTACTGACGTCCGTTTTCTTTGGACGGGCGTGTTCATGCCCACAGGTAGACAGGGAGGCGACCCAGACTCGTAGGAGCTATTAGGGCGATTTGAGAGCACTCCATTTTTCCGGAGGTGCCATTGATTATTATTTTGGTATATATGTATATTCATGTTTTGGGCACGACGGGGTCCTGTCCCGTCCCTATGTCTGGTATTCTAGTAGAGGCTCGTAGATGCGTAGTGTGGGTAGTATGGTCTCACAGTTCCCATTGTATGTACATGTATATATATTATTTTGATAGCCGATGGGCTTATGTATAGAAAGTGAAATTGTTTCAAATGATAATATTTTTCCATGATTATGAGCATAAGAAACATGAATGAGAGTGGATAAGTAATAGAATGAGTGGTGCTCGGTGGTTAGCCCCGGGTGCCCGTCATGGCCCTATTCGGGTCGTGACAAAAGTGGTATCAGAGCAGTTCAGTCCTAGGAAGAGTCTACGAGCCGTGTCTAGTAGAGTCTTTCTTATGATGTGGTGCGTACTACGCTAATAAACAGGAGGCTACAGGGCATTTAGGAAAAATGACCATCTTTCATCTTAAGAGATCGTGCGATAGAGCTGTGTTATAAGATTTTCTCCTCCCTAATAGTGTGCTATTATTTCAGAAATGCCGCCATAGGGAAAAGCTAAAGCCGCCCAGAAAGGCAAGACTACGATGAATAGGCTGGCAGAAAGAGAGCCGCCAGTGAATGTAGATGAGGGTGAATCACATAATGAGGCTCCATCTAATGCTTCTTCCATCCCACCTATTATGGAAGAACAAGAAGGGGCTTCATCTCCAGCTCCTATGCCTCCAGTTCCTCCACCAGCTACTTCGGGTCAACAAGTGACCAAAGCTATTCACCTATTGACGCAGTTAGTTGCCGCTCAGGCACAGCGGCAGAATGCGGGCCCAAGTGATCGGTCAGCTCGTACCAAAGCCCGTGATTTTATGAGTTTGAATCCTCCGGAGTTTTTCGGATCAAAGCCGGATGAAGATCCGTAAGGCTTTATTGATGAGATGTTGAGGACATTAAAGATTATTCATGCCTCCGAAACTGAATCGGTGGAGTTGGCATCTTATAGACTCCGAGATGTGGCGGTAATGTGGTATAATAATTGGATAGCATCAAGAAAAGAGAATGCGACTCCTCCCGTTTGGCAAGAATTCGTAGATGCCTTCATCCGCCATTACTTGCCACCCGAGGTCCGCTGAGCTAGAGAGGATAGGTTCTTAAATTTAAAGCAAGAAAATATGAGTGCCCGGGAGTACAACCTTCAATTTAATTCTTTGGCTAGGTATGCCCCAACTATGGTGGCCGACATGGGAGATCGGGTGCATAGATTTGTGAGTGGCTTAGGGCCACATTTGTTCAAAGATTATTTGACGGCTTCATTGCAAGATGGGATGGATATTTCCCGCATTCAAGCCCATGCCCAGAATTTAGAAGGACAACAACATCCGCAGAGAGGTGATCGTGATATTGATAGAGGGAAAAGCAAGAGGGCCAGATCTATGGGAGCAGGTAGTGATAATAGAGGGGGATCAAAGCAGTCACATTCCAGATACTGAGGCCAGTCGGTGACTAGTGTACCTCCCCAATTTGCAGGTAGGAGGTTTGATCGCTCCTTTCATTCTGGGTAAGGTCAGAGTTCGAGGGCCCCAGGTTCTCAGTTTGGGGGAGATTATAGCCAGAGGAGACCCCCACGGTGCGCGATGCGGTCTGTGATGCGGTAGATTACATTTCGGACGGTGTCGCAACGGGGGATGCTTGCTATGCAGCCCGTGGCCGGAGTTGGAGCACATGATGTGGATGCCCCGTCGGTGAGTGGCAGAGTTGGGGTTCGGCCCACGGAATCGGCGGCCGGTTCTTCTTCGGTGCGCCGTGTAGGCGGGTTCCCGAATTCCGGCGGGCTAAGGTAGAGGCCGAGGGGGAGCATGCTACTTGGTGCCACTCGGCCCCGCATATATGCTTTAGCTCTGGGACAACGGATCTCGAGTCCTTCCCGTATGTGGTTACTGTACATTGTCCATATTTTCCCATGATGTGTATGCATTGATTGATCCGGTTCCACACTATCTTATATTACTCCATATGTTGCTAATCGTAGGCGCGAAACTTAGAGCCAATTAAACCTTTTGAGGTATCTACTCCGGTTGGTGATCCCGTAATAGCTAGACAAGTGTATAAAGGTTGTATAATTGTGATATGCGACCGCCAAACTAAAGCTGATTTAGTTGAGTTGGAAATGTTAGATTTCGATGTGATTATGGGTATGGATTGGTTGGCCTCATGTTGTACAAATGTTGATTGCCGAATGAAAGTGGTTCGATTTCAATTTCCGGGAGAGCCCCTGCTTGAATGGAAGGGTAATACAGCATCTCCAAGAGGTAGGTTTATTTCCTACCTTAAGGCAAGAAAGATGATAGCTAAGGGCTATATTTATCACTTAGTCCGAGTTCATGATACCGAAGCAGAGTCGCCAACATTCCAATCCGTTCCGGTAGTGAATGAAATTTCGGATGTATTCCCAGATGAACTTCCAGGCCTTCCTCCTGAAAGAGAAATTGATTTCGCTATTGATGTGTTGCTGGATACCAAGCCTATTTCTATTCTTCCTTACCGAATGGCTCCGGCAGAATTGAAAGAGCTAAAGGCGCAGTTGAAAGATTTGCTTGAGAAGGGTTTTATTAGACCCAATTCATCACCGTGGGGAGCTTCTGTCCTTTTTGTAAGAAAGAAAGATGCTCTCTACGGATGTGCATTAATTATAGACTGTTATATCCCGCATTTTGTGCAATCGGATAATTCAAGACAATTGCGGGAGGACGACAAGCGAGGCCCTATTTCTATTTTGTTAAGTATATGAATGGTTTATGAAGCGGAAATTTTAAGAAAGGCCAAGGGCATAAAAGGAAAATTCGCAATATGACCCGTGGAAATATGGAGAAAGACGAAGGGCGAATTTGGAAACGGGGAAAATTTGTTTTCATGAATGACAAGAACAAGCTTGATGATTGGGCTTGGAATTTTTTTAAGAAAACTTGAAGGCCCAACCGGCCATGCATAGGGTCAAGCCCACCTTGAATAAAATTTGGTCAATAAATGGATGACCAAGTCATCCTTGCTCCATAATTCTCTCTAAATTTCATGAAATAAGAAGAAGAAAAGAAGAAGAAAACCTATAGCCTTTCGCCAAGAGAGAAATTCCAAGGAAAAATTGATAAAAATTCCTTCAAAATTATTTTCTACCAAGTAGAGGGTCCTTAACAAGGTGGAGTTGTTGTTGAAGCAAGAAGAACTCACAATCATACAAGTTGCCAAGTTGTAGCCAAGTGAGAAGTGAAGAAGAAAGTGAGAATTAATCTTGTTTTGTGTATTATATATGGCTTATATGTGTTGTGGTATGCTAAAATGGATGAAATTTATGAAGGAGAGAAATATAGTACTTGGCCGTGTATATATGTATAGGTGTAGGAAATATGAATTGAATTTTATGTGGTAATCTAGTTGTAGTTGTGGCGGAATTTGTATTAGAAGTGAAAGTTGAATGAATTAGTGGAAGTTGGAAATTGTAATGTGTAGTGTGTATGTGGCCGTGTACCTATGGTGTGTGTGTAGGAATGATGATTTAACTATTCTATCTAATTTATGGTTGTTGTTGTTGTGAATGCTAAGTGGATAATGAAAATTGAATGATTTTGGAAAGGTTGTAGTTGTGCGCATATATGATGTGGCCGTGTGGTATAGAGTATGTGTAGTCGTGTATGTGTTGAATGATGAAAGAGAGAGCCAATATTATTTAGTGTTTTGGTGGTTGTTGTGTTGTGGATACCATGTTGCTAATGAATGCATAATAATCTTGTGAAGTTGTAGAAGTTGGAGACTTGTGATTGAAGTACTTGAATTGAATATAATGTTCTTGCATGCATGGAAGCTAATGAGACTTGTATGATATTGTTGGTATATGAATTAGTAGGTTGTTATTGTTTTCATTGGAGTTGGAAGGTCTTGATGGAAGTAGTATATTGACTAAGTTGTTAGAATGTATCTTGGATGGAAATTGAAATTGTTAATATGGTTGCGATATTATGATTGATAGTTTGGCCGGTTGAATTCCGGGATTGTTGTTGATGAGAATTGGCTAAGATGATTCTTGGGAAACGATGTATTCTGAGAGGAAGTCTTTGCCGAATTTCGTAGCCAAGTGTTGTTTTACTAATTCAATTCTAAAGGCACTAATCATGTTTAAGTAAACATGACCAATTTGTAGATTTTGGCGAAGTTGGAGCTTGAATTTGGAGTGCCATAAGGAGCGAAAAGAGGTATGTAAGACTTTATTTCCTTTCTTTGGCATGTCTTAGACGTGTAGGCTTGATTTCGCGCCTCGGGACTTTCCTAACTCTAGAAATCCGAGATTGAAATTAACTACTATTCATTCGGTAGAATTGAATTAGAACTTGCATAAAATGTTGGAAAAACTTCTTGGACATCCTAACTTACACAAATAGGACTCGATTACCCTAAGACCCTCCCAAGTGACGCCATGAATTGTAATATACGTAAAATTGATATGCTCGCCTCATTTGACTCGAGGTGGGCCCACTATTCCCGAATTCTTCCCTATTGTCCCCTCTCGACTTATTTTCATTCTATAGTTAAGGAAAGTTTTTTGGTTATTATTTCAACTACTAAATCATAGTTGTTTTAACTAATCCCTCGATTCCAAAACATGATTTTCCTTCCTAAAAGTTTACAAATGTTTTCCAAAATACTCGTTTTTCTCCAAAAACTAAGTTTTACAATATTGCAAGCCTTAATGACTAAGACGACGACTATGACTCTATGATGGAAAAAAAAAAGATAATTCTATGATTAAAGGTTCCAAGTCTATGATTCCAGTGCCGAGATGAGAACGTTAAACTATTTCTTGAATCCTCGGCTCTACTCATGAATAGTGTTTTCCTTTAAAGATTCTAAGTATACGAACGATGCCCTATGATCCTATATTATACTTTCTCATGATATTGCTCTCCACTAATAGTCTCGCCTATAATTAACCATCCCTTCAAGGTGAGATAAGCGCCCTTAATTATTCTATAATATAATCGGAGGGTTCGACCTTACGTCACTCCGATAAGTACATGATTTCCCTTGGGCTCCCCGCATGCTATGGTATATATATACATATATGTTTAAAAATATATTTGGGGGAAAGGCGAAAAAGTGCGCAGCGCTATGGGCGGCGGGTTACTCCACGGTGCATGTATCCGTACTTGACTTGATATCATCCCGGACGCGGGATGCTCGGTTGCGGGAATTATACTATGTGGGCGAGCCGACAGCATTCGTGCTATGATATACTATGCTATGCTATGATACTATGATCTACTATGCTATGCTATGATACTACGATATACTATGCTATGCTATGATACTACGATATGACATAAATTCTATTTCTATGTCTATGAAAAGAAATGTTTTTAAAAAAAAAAAAGACAATAAGCATGCATGGTATTCGGCCTGCCAAGGTGTTCCTACGCACAGGTTACTTTCTTACCTCAGTATATATATCCATGACCCCACGATATTGTTATTTATAATCTATACTCCTGTTTATGTTATTTTCCATGTCTTACATACTCGGTACATTATTCGTACTGACGCCCCTTCATGTGGGCGCTGCGTTTCATGCCGCGCAGGTCAGCAGAAATAGACAATGGGATTCGGTTCCTAGAGTTCCCTCGGCATTTTTGCAGCGCTCCAGTTGTTTCGGAGCCCCAGTCCCTTGGTATTACTTTTGTGTATATATTCGGGCACGGCAGTACTCGGCCCTTTCTATGTATACGTGTACTATGTTTAGAGGCTCGTACGTATATGTACGGAGCTATTGGTACTCCCGATCGTCCCCGTCGGCTGTATAGTATGATCGTAAAGCTTATTAGTCTATGTTCATAATTGTCTATGTACGTTAATGCTTGTCAAAAAAAAAAAAAAAAACGCGTAGTTCACATGTGCAATAAGAGTCAGCGGGTTCGCTCGGCTCCGAATATGGGGTCGGGTGCCCATCACACCCTAGTAAGATCGGGGTGTGACATAGACAGTCGAATAAGGTGACAATAAAGAACAAATATCCTCTTCCGAGAATTGATGATTCTTTTGATCAATTACAAGGTGCCAAGTGGTTTTCCAAAATATACTTGAGGTCGGGTTATCATCAAGTGAGAGTTAAAGAAAAAGATATCCCTAAAACAGCTTTCTGAACGAGGTATGGCCATTATGAATTTCGGGTGATGTCATTTGGGTTAACCAATGCTCCGTTGTTCGAATTTAGAATAATGTATTGGGCCTCTTTTTGGATTTATT
>NW_026718802.1:0-35445 GCF_029784015.1 Lycium ferocissimum | reverse complement strand
TGTCATTGTAAAATCGTAATCGTCGTTCTAGATATAGAAACTTTCAAAAAGAATTGTAAAACTTGGATTTGGAGAAGGATAAATACTTTGGAAAACATTTAGGAACTTTTATGACGAAAGTCATGCCTTGGAATCGAGGGATTAATTAAAACAACTATTGTTTAGTAGTCGGAATGATGTCCAAAAGTTTCCTTTAACGGTAATATCGAAATAAACCAAATGGAGCCATAGGAGGAACCTAGGGAATAGCGGGCCCACCTCGAGTCAAATGAGGTGGCGTACACAATTTATGCATGTTACATTCCATGACGTTACTTATGGGAGTTTTAGGGTAGTCGGGTCCTATTTGCGCGAGTTCTAGATGTTTAGGAAATTTTTCTAACATTTCACACAGTTTCTTGTTTAATTCCACTGAATGAAAAAGAGGAAACTTTAGGTGCGGATTCCGGAGAATGGAGTTGTCCCCGAGGTTCATATCCAACCTAGTATGTCTAAGACATTCCAAAGAAGGGAGAGTAAAACCTTACATACCTTTTCCGCCTCATGCGCGACTCCAAATTCAAGTTCCAAATCCACCAAAATCTACAACTGGTCATGTTTACCAAACATCGATTAGAAGCCTTTAAAGGTTGAATCTTAAAATAACACTTGGCTACCGAAATTTCGGCAGCATTTCCCCTGTAAATACTCCATCCCACCAAGTTCAACTTGGTCAATTTCAATCAACAACCATCCCGGGAATTCAACCCGGCCAAACCATCAACAACAATGCCAACAATCATTCTAGCAACGCCTCAATATTCAATTCAATTCGATTCAATTTACATAATGTTCCAACAACTTAATCTACATACTACTTCCAACTTCAATCACAACAACATTTTACGTAGAATCAATCCATTCTTTCCATGCAACACAACACAACACGACCAACTCGTACGACACAACATACATAACACAACACACGGCTAAACTTGGCATGCACATTTTTACATATTTTCATTCATTTCTTGACGTAATAACAACAACCAACGTGCTACATAAAATTAGTGCCTTATTTCAACATACCATACGGCCACATCCATGCATATACACGGCCCCCACACACATCCCTATTTTCATGCATTTCATTCACTTTTACACACTACAATATACATAATCATCCATAACATGTAAAGGAAGGTTGGTTCCTTACCTTTTTCCACTTATCTTCCTCTTGGCTAAAGTCATGAACTTGCAAGAATGAATGGTTTTCTTGCTCCAAAAATTATACCATATTGAAGAGGACCCTTGAATTGGTAGGAATACTAGGAGAAATAATTTTTTTGGATCAAAGTTGGAGACCTCATCTTCCCATGGTCATGGCCGAATGGCCTATCTTTTCCCCTTCTTCTTTGTTTTCTTTCTTTTTCCAAATTTTCTTGAATTAAAACAATGACCTCTCATATATATATATATACATGTCTTTCACCACTTCCACATATTTATACTTAGGCCCCTCAATTAAAAAAATATGATCACATGTCCCCTTCTCCATTTCTCTAGAATTTTCTTGAAATTAAACAAAGATGACCACTTGGCTTCTTTTATAAGCTTTGGTCCATGTAATTATAATTAGCCCCATTTAATTAAAAAAAAATAATAATAATAAGGGCACATGGTGCACGGCCAACATGGCCCCTTCATGAATTTCCTTGAACTTTGTGAAATTCCCATTTTACCCCTAACCTTCCACATTATTCCCATGATGCCACTTTGCAAATTTTCCTTTTTACCCTTGGCCTTTCTCAATATTTCCACCCTAATAATGTTCATAAAATAATATTCGTGGCAACGCGTACATTAAAATAATTCTTGAAAATGATCTTGCCCTCAACTTGCCACGACTACCTTGAAATATCCAGACGTATAAAATACGGGATCTAACATACGCGACCTCTTAGGGTCTCCACTCACTCTGTACGTTCTAAATTTCCTTAGACTACTCTAACTTCCCGTTTGGTTCCTGTATCAGAATTTATAAGATTTTCCAGAACACTTCCCAGGGGGTCACCCATCCCAAAATTGCTCTCACTCTAGCACGCTTAACCTTGGAACTCCGACGGAATACGATGCTCTAATGCTAGTATCGTCACGTCCACCTCACCACATAACCTTCATCACGTAATTTGGAGTAAAATAAAGTCTTAACAGGTTTCCGAACGCTTTCATAGCACAATTACTATTTTACCCCTCTCCCAACTCTACATATTCACTCTCTTCTTCTTCCTTCTTTTTTTTTCTTTTTTTTTTTCACCTATGAATGCAACTATTTTCCGTCTTAGCCTCCCAGGTTCTTAATGGCGACGGATACACCTTAACCGCCGTTATTTATGAATATTCGATTATCGGCTTCCAAATTTCTGCCTGTCGCTATTAAATAACATTTACACAGTAAATACACATACATAAAAACATTACAATAGAGGCTCATATACCTGTATCCACATCTAGTGTCGCCTCCTGGTCCTATCGGCTAGTCAGAGCATATATTCGGTTCGAAGGACCGCTAGAACCGAAAACTCCGCCACGACCCCGACCGCGGCCTGATGGTGCCGGCATGCCCCGCCCCGTAGGGCGCATAGCTACGGAAGGAGAGGATGAACCGGCAACTGACTTCGTAAGCTGAGCCGCACCACCCGGACCACCCCTGTACGGACACTCTCTTATCACGTGGCCTTGACGGCCACAAGCAAAACAAGCACCGGTAGCACGGTAACACTCTCCCAGATGATATCCCCCACAGTGAGAACACCGAGGTATAGGTGGCCTCGACTAGCTGGAACCTCTGTCCATCTGCGACCCTCGAAGCTCGGGAGCCCGGAGCTGACCCCGACCCCGTGCTAGTCGGCCTCATGCCGCGAACCGTGGGGGTGTACTGGGGTAGGCCGAGAAGAATATCTACCTTCTTTTCTTTGGTGAGGCCGCCCGCCTCGAGACCTCCCCCGAAATACCCGGATGATCTATTACTCTTGGTGCCCCCTGTCGTAGTCTCCGTCGGGCCGACGCCCTCTCCGTGTCAGTCCTCTATACCACTCGGGCATATGTACAGGTGCAAATATCCATGCGGGGTACGGGAAGCCATCGCCATACGGCTATCGATCAAATAACTATCCGGCCCACCATCACATACCGGTGTACTCTATCGACCATGTCGGCCACAATATGAGGCGCGTATCTGCCGCAGAATCAAACTCAAGGCTATACTCCCGGCACTCCCTCGCCGCCCGCCTCGGATGTAAAAATGCGTGAACCTCGGCTCGTCCTCATCTCTCGGGGGTGAAAATGGCCAAGAAAGGCCTGCGGAACTCGTCCCATACGGCGGAGGAGCATCCTCGCCTGCGGGACAGCTCCCAAGACTCACACCAATTAGCCAGCTATATCATACAACCGACACGACGCCAACTCGACGGACTCGGTCTCGGAAGCACGATAAGCCGCGCACGTCGCATCTCTGTACACATGATAAACTCACAGGGGGTCCTCCTCGGACTTTGACCCGAAAAACTCGGCGGATTACAAAGTCAAGATATAGCGGCCCGGGCTTCCGATCGTCACGTACGTCCGCATGATCATCTCTCGATCCACGTCCCGAACACCGCCCGCCACCAATCTAGTGAGTAGCTGACTTCATGCATCCCTCATGGCCCTATCCCCCGCCCCTGGTTGAGGAGCTGGAGACTCGGGTACTGGAACCTCGGGAGCTGGCGGTGGGGTCGCCCCGACTGCGGCCGTGCCCAAGTCCCTCCGACAATGGCGGTGTGGCAGAACTGGCTGTCGGGGGCACAATCTCAGGCTCGAGCTGAGCACGGGCCCTAGTAACTCTACGGAGCCCGGCCCCAGGTTCTCCAAGCTGCCGTAGACTTGCCCCGCCACGGGCGAGGCTGTAGCCTCCTCGAGGCATCGCCGAAAACATAACAATTCGTCGAGAAAAGAATCATCCTAATAATACGGCTCTATCGCACGATCTAAGATCAGAAGGAAAGATAACATCCTAAATGTCCGCCCAGCCTCCTTGTTTATAGATGTGGTGCACAACACGAATCGATAAACGAGGACTACTACTTAGACACGGTACGTAGACATTCCGAGGGACGGACCGCTCGATACCCTCTTGTCACGACCCAGCCCCGTAGGCCGTGACTAGTGGCCGAGCTGGGCAGTCGTACCTACCTATCAACTACAATCAGATCATAGCAAACATATTAAGAACTTATACGTACAGTAAAGCACGACATCGCGCACACATATATACATATATCATATATGCAAACTCGAGGATATACACAACACACAAACGCAACGAATGGATGCTACACAACCCACTTTTATGTCTACGGAAACCTACGAGAGTAAATATCAGAACCATATGGCGGGACAGGGCCCTGTCGCACCCTGAATGAGCATACACAAACATATAACAAAAGGATCTGTACCAAAATATGGGCTCCGGACAAGGGAGCACTCCAAAGTGGCTGAGTAGGACTCCTAAGTCGGACGCTCACCCAAACGAGTATCTGTACCTGCGCGGCATGAAACGCAGCCCCCGAAGAAAGGGGGTTAGTACGGAATATGTACTGAGTATGTAAAGCATGAAATGCAGAAAGTGAGGTCATAACTGGAATAAGGAGTACAAAAAGTGAGCATAATAATCGGAACACCAGAACGCTTGCATCAGAAGTACAAATCATACATAAGAAATCCAAAAAACATGTACAGTGATCAGAATACCAGAGTGCTTACTCCTAAACATAAATCATGCATGTCGATTATCAGAAGTCATATGCAAAGTACAAAAGACAAGTATAAAAAAAATCAGAATGCCAGAATGCTTACTTCTGAACATAAATCATGCATATCAAAAACATATATCATATGCGGTCCATAGTGGGACCCGGCGGACGGAACGTGGTCCCCCCTCCTGCCTTAGGCGCCACAACTCATCATACTTCGGAAGTTTTGCATATCTCCGAACGCATCCTCCGTATCACATCATAATTCAGATCTCATCATACTTCGTATCATATCGTATATCAAAACTCATTATACTTCGGAAGACTCATCATACTTCGGAATATAACAAATGCGCACGATACATACCGGCCCGGGACTCGGAGAAGGAATTAACAATAATGTGCACGAGCAGAATCGTGGGAATTATATGCAACTTAATATATTTATAACCATATGCAATGTAAACATTTACAAAAACTTAATAAATTAATCAAAACAAATCGTTATTTACAAATTAGGACAATAGTCCAATCACGTTTCCTCCAAATACCACTCGGGCACATATCAAACTGAACTTTAAAGATCATAACTTCGTATCGGAATCATGTACATAACAATTCTCTCTTCAGACTCGTTACATAAGTAAGTAATCATACTCGGGGATTAAAACGATAACCACATTAAGTCTTTTTCGGAAAATAGTTAGGTCTACGCATGGAAAAGTCTCGGGGGCCCACGGATAGGTGTCAAACCAAATCCGAGCCCACCTATGAAAGTTGGGGATGTTATTCATTATGGAACATCCTATGAGCGTTTCGGAGCGATCCGAGCCCATTTATGAAAGTTACGGGTGTTCGTAGTTGCGGGATCTTCAAAAATAAAATTATTCATGTAAAACTTGAAAAATCCAACCATATAAAAACATAAGAACTGTAATCCGACTACATTAAGAGGGTCAACTTTAAGAGGAGATTAAGAAGCGTATACAAGCTCGGATCGTAAGAATAGAATCACCCCAAGGCTCATATCATAACCTACTTAACACTAGGACATGCCAAAAGAAAGAAAGGTAAGCTCTACATACCTCGTCTGCTCTCGAAGCTAATCCAAATTTACGTCACGGACTTTCCAAGATCTACAATACGTTATGAAATATCAAGCATTAGCTAAGGGCATTTAGGGACCCGATTCCAAGCGAACACCAAATTCTACAGAAATTCGGGCAGCATTTCCCCTGTAAATGCAACAACCCCGAGAATTCAACTCGGCTAAATTCATCAACAACAGTACCAACAAACATTCTAACAACATCAACCATTAATTCAAAACGCATTCTAGCATCAACAACTACCTTTCACATAATATGCCGACATTCACTTATATTCGATTCAACCGCATATAATCAAGCTAACACCAACACTCACACATTCGATTACCAATCCAAACCATTCAAATAATATTCAAGAACACTTTAAACAATTCACGCAAGATTTTAACCAACCCAACCACACCACCGCCTTACCCGAAATCTCCCCAACTCAACATAAACAACACTAATACATTTCCTCCTTCCAAAACTCATAAACTACACCAACAATCTACATGTTAACAATGTCATTACCGTAAATATAGAATTTACATAAAAATTACATTAACTTTCAAATCAGCCCACAACCATTATAACTTCATCTTGAGTCATAAAACTTCCGTTATCAACATAGAATCCACACGACAACAACAACCAAAACGTTAAATAAACTTAATTCATTCTTGGCATACACATTACATGTATACGGTTCCAAGACCATACATACGGCCACAACATCAACATTCAAATTCCATAATTTTCATTCATTTCTACACACTACAACAATACACAACATGCTAAATACAATTGGTTCTTCACCCCTACACAATACAATATATACACGGCCAAGCATGCACATCCACGGCTCCACTCCAACTTCCCTATTTTCATGAATTTCATTCATTTCCACATACTATAACATGCACAAACCATTCATAACATAAAAGAAACAAGATTAAACCTTACCTTCTTCCCTCTCTTCTTCACTCGACTATGGCTTGTTCTTGTAAGAACAAGGGGTTTGCTTGCTCCAACAATTGTTTCACGTTAAAGAGGACCCTTCAATGGTTAGAATTGCTAGAAGAAATTATTTTTTTGGAATGGATTTTTGGTCTTCAATTTTTGGTGGTGTTGGCCGAATGCTTGCTTGGTTGTTTCTCTCCAAGTTTCTTGAAAATTCTAGGTGATGAAGATGATGAAAATGATCCCTTAAGTCATCCTTTAATACATGTATAAACTTCCATGTGGCCATGGCCCACACAACATGTGGCCGGCCACATGGCCCCTTATTATCATGAATTAAAAAGTTTCCCATAATGCACTTTTGGCCCCCAAATTTCCTTAATATTCCCATCCAACAAAATTCACAAGCGACTTATTTATTAAACAAACGCAGAAAATAGTCTTGTCGTTAACTTTTCATGGTTAGCTCGGATTATCCCGACGTCCAAAACACGGGATATAACAGTTTTGGAGAAGAGGGATAACGACCTTTAGAATGGTATTGAGGCGTTAAACAAGTGTTAAGAAGGTTCCATAAGGATTGGAGATAAAACGAGTCGACGAGAACAAGTTTCAGAAAGCTGGGCATTATACGGCCAAACATACTGGCCGTATAAAACATACGGACCGTATGTTCAACCGTATGTTCTGCCCAGAATAAGGGTCTTCACTGGACCAAACATACGGTCCAGACATACGGTCAGTATAAAATATACGGACCGTATGTTGGTCCGTATGTCCGAGTCGGGTCCAACTTTTAAGTTGATATAAGGACCCCTAACTTCATTTAATTCATTTCATTTCACTCCACACCTCAAGAATCCTCTAGAATACTCTCCACTCTTCATCCACAAGAACCCAAGAGAAATCTATGATTAACTTCATCAAACCAACAAAATTAAGTGTGTCAAACTCATTGAAGTTCATCTAAGCCAAGAAATCCCAATGGAAGTGAACTAGGGTTTTGGTGCAAGAAGAGTATTTTCACTCAAGACTTATTCCTACACTATCTAAGGTAAGTTTTATGGTCTTTTCATGTTGTTTAAGGTATTGAGAGTTGAAACACTTGGATTGCAGAAGGAAATAGGAAATGGGTCATGAATGTAAGAATAGTGACATATTGAGTAGTAGTTTGGAATGAATCATGAATATTGATATGTTGTGATTGTAAGTAGGTTATGAATGACATTTAGAACATGGGATAAGTATTATATGTGAGAAAACTCAATAGTGAATTATGACCATGATTATGGGGAAATTGAAGTGAAATTGAGAAAGGTGGATAATGTAGATGAATGATGATTGTTGCCTATAATATTGTGAATGTTATTATGATGTTTGGGAGTTGATATGGAATAGGGGGAAAAGTTGTATAAACAAAGAAAATGCTACCCAATTTTCCCTAGCTTTAGTAAGCACGTTCTTATAATCGATTAGCTAATGTTAATACGAACTTTCTTGAAGGTAGAAACGCGAGTATCGAAGAAGGACAATCAAGCGATAGAATTGTTAAGCGAAAAAGGTATGTAAGGCTAGTCCTTTCTTTCTAAGGCATGAATCTTATGGCATGATTTTCCTCCTTCTTCAAGAATTTCCTACATTTCGGGAAAACTAAGAGTCTATGTTCATGAATAACCATATGAGACAAAGATAAGAGATACATTATGAGCACGATAATGATGATGATGAGCTTAAGCCTAAAGATTCTAGAGTCCATGATATAATGTTCCTATAAAGCTAATGATGCTATCTATAATCCATTGATGTTGTTTATTATATACACTCACCTTATATGCCAATTCCTTCAAGGTGAGGCAGAACGCTTATAAATGCTCCTAATGAAATCGGGGGGTTACGACCTTATGTCACCTCGATAAAGTACAGTTGTCTTTGAGTTTCTATGCATGTATTATGATGAGTACATGATGATGATATTACACCGTGCCTATATGGCCGGGCAGGCACCGCTAAGCCGAGCAGCGTATACACCATGTCTAGATGGCATGGGTAGACACCACTAGTTGGCGGCATGAGATGGTACCCCGGACGCGGGAGGCCTGGATGCGGGCTAATGATTATCACACCGTACCTATATGGTCGAGCAGCTTATACATATATGCATACATGACATGATGATGATTATGAAGTAAGCCAGCCTGCATTATTTCTTTTATGATTGACAGTCAGTTACAGTTTGCTCCTTATTTGATGCTTCCTCATTTCATTGACGTATTATTATTATTGTTTATGCCTTACATACTCAGTACAATGTTCGTACTGACGTCTGTTATCTTTGGACGCTGTATTCATGCCCACAGGTAGACAGGGAGGTGATCCAGACTCGTAGGAGCTATTAGCTGACTTGAGAGCACTCTATTGTCCCGGAGGTGCCATTGATTATTCTTTTGCGTATATATATATATATATATATATATGTTTTGGGCATGACGGGGTCCTGTCCCGTCCATATGTCTAGTACTCTAGTAGAGGCTCGTAGATACGTATGTGTGGGTAGTATGGTCTCACAGTTTCTCATCGTATGTATATATTATTTTGATAGCCGAAGGGCTTATGTATATAAAGGTAAATATGTTTCAAATGAAAATAGTTTGTCTATGATTATGAGCATAAGAAATATGAATGAACGCAGGATGAGTAATAGAATGAGTGGTGCTCGGTGGTCAGCCTCGGGTACCCGTCATGGCTCTATTCGGGTCGTGACAACACTATAAGCTAAATTAAGGAAAGGACGAATCGTGAGAATGAATGAGAGAGAGTATCGACTTTTACTGTTATGGCATAAAACCAACTTGGAATCGGGAACCAAGAGTAAGAGGAATCTCAAGGGTACTGGTAAAAGGATAACTATGGAGGAAAATTGCGGCTGAAGGAGTATGGTATAGTCGGGCATTCTATAAGGTGCCTAACGAATTTCGATGTCACCATTGATTCATTAACCTAGGGGACTATTAGGCATGAAGGAAGGAAGTGGTTTGAGTTGTGTCCAATATGTGTGGACATTTGACTTGATACAAGAATCCAGTTAGCAAAAGAGAAATAAGTCAAACCATGCGATGAAAGTAACTCTGGCATTATATGGACTAGAGTAGTTGAAGGATCGCTAGGGTCGGCCAATTGACTATCAAAGACGGTCAATACTCGAATGTTACTGGTATATGAGAACGTTCTTAGACGAATTAGAATATTCCCAACTACAGAAGATGGAAATGTACTGGCTTGAAGGAGTCGAAATTCGAGATGAACTAATATAGCAAGGATGTGCTAAAGAAAAGTGGTAATGAACTAAATGCAAGTATATTATGAGATAGAGATGGGAAATGAGGCATGACAAGACAATGAAGGTTTAACAAATCAAAGGGAATAAGTTTTGTCAATGCAATACGTTGTGTTCCGAGCTATGATTCGAATCACTCGTACCAGAGAAAATATGAGTTACATTTAAATATGCAGTGAAGTTCGCCACAAGGTAATAAAAGAAGAAAAAGGGCGGCATGATGACCAGGGATGAGTATAAGGGACAACCTGGATCAATAAAAAGGAAATTCTAGTAAAAGAGGAGATAAAAGTTTTAACAAGGGGGAATAATTATAGAAGGTTGTGATTAAATAAGATTTTATTCTAATTCCACGTTTATGAGTTAATTATGTTAAGATTCGACAAAAGGAAATTGGAGGAAGAGTTCCAAATACGAAGTTGAAGATATTTGAATCATAAATTAGCGTAAGTTGTGATTGTTAGTATGATATGAAGGTAATATTGCTAAGAGAGACAATAATAATGATGAGGAAATATCGCATACAAGTGTATAAGGTATTGTGTTGTGGTTGTTGTTGTGGATGGATTATGGAAAAAGGTCTGGTTGATTGAGTCTAATTTGAATATAAATTTCTCGGCTACTCAGTATGTACGTATTGGATGAGAAATTTGAGGTAGAGTAAGCATCGAGAGTAATAAGATGATAGTAAGGAAAACGCTAATGCAAATCATCTGGGGGATATCACAGATGGAATTATGATGAGATTGTAAGGAATTAAGGCGTTCGACCAAGAAACTGAAAGGACTTGATATGGTATATATGTAAAAGTGATTAGTACTATGAGGGATAATCTAAAGTAGCACTAGAGAAGTAAGCAAGGAAAAGTGCCACAATTGAATAAAAAAGTTGTCTACTAGCAGAGAAATAGAGGGCTACGAAATAGGAGGGACTAAGTCAACAAAAGGTGAAGTCATGGAAGTAGACGCAGATAAGATCGCAAGAAAAGGATTCAAGGATACAAATAAAAGAGATGGACATTTAAGGAATTAAGAGATCCGCTTGATTGATAAACCGAAATGACAGATAAGTGCGTCAAACTATGGGAAAGACTTATTAAGCGAGAGTCAGGGAAAGGTTAAAAGTAGAAGGAGAACCCCAAAGGAAATGACCAAAGGATATCGCATTTGATTGGAACAAGCAGGTGATAATGAAACCTCATGGAATAAGAAACATGATGACTCTTATTGGAAAAGGCATGAATGAAGGTTGCAGACAAAGGAAAGAATGAAAAGATTCGAATTCGCTACATGACTAGGAATCTTGGTTATTCTTCGACAAACTTCTGAATTCACCCCTAATTTAATAGCCGAACTAAGGATCAGAAACTTTAAGAGTAAATTGAAGGAAAGGAATCATTAAAAAAGAGATTTGAGATGTTTTTGATATAATTACAAGAATTACCATTAGTTAGCCAAGTGCCAGAAGTCCAACTAAAGGAAAGAGAAATTAAGCGAGACATTTCGGTGTTAAACTACTTGAAAGATAAAGTACCACAAAGATTAATTCGACTGCTATAGAAAGCAAAGGATGCTACAATATGACCAGTCTTGAGGCTATCTATAAGGGAGGAAGAATAAGAATAAGTAAACTCCAAGAAGATAAAGGCCCGGGATATCTATAAAACGTAAGAAAGATACGTGTAGATCGACGAGAACAAGAATATCTGAATAAAAAGAAGATGGGATCAAAATTGGATAAAATTATGCGTTAAGTACTGGATAAAAGAGCATACAAGAATGTAAACAACAGAGGCCGAAGAGAAAATAAGAACGATAAAGCATAAAGAGTTAGTAGACAGACAGATAATAAGAAAAGGGACGACCTTGAGTACGAGCATAAATTTCTTGGTGGTCAACTGTTTATATGTGTGGCGCGCACGCACATATAAAAGTGATCCCACAGGACACGGTTTCATAGATTCCCTAAGACACTTAAACCTAGGCTCTGATACCAAGCTTTATCACGTCCCGAACCATGGCCTGGGCGAAACACGACACTCGGTGGCATACTGCATGTGACTGAGCGAATCACACGGCTTGCTGAATCATCATGAGGCATACATGAGCGGAAATATAGCATGAACGTGATGAGCTTTTATAAAACATGAGATGTCATAATAATTTAATGAAATACTTGTTTAAATCATAAATGCGGAAATAACAGGAGTTGGCCATAAATGGCTAAACACCTTGCATGTCTAACATAACTAAACTGACTAGTCTATGAAACCTCTAATCGTGAATCTTGGTGGAAAACGTACTTGTCAGACAAGGCCCCCCGATACCTTTAAATGCATGACTAGTAAAATAAAGATAACCGACTAAACCCCGAATGAGATGGGCTCACCAATGAGCCGATACGAGCAAATCTACTGAGCAGATGCGGTGTCCTATAAATACGTACCTGCATCGTCAAATGCAGGCCCCCAGGCAATAAAAGGGAGTGGTATGTAAAGCAACTGAATGAAATAACATGAAACATGAAATAATAATGATAGGAACTGAAACCTGGTCATGAACGGGAAATATATATATATATATATATATATATATATATATATATATATATATATATATATATATATATATATATATAACATGGTAAAAATATCATAAGTAGGGAGAGCAATAACTTATAACCCATCCATGGTCTGATGCTTGCGTCCCGCCAGCAGAACACTCAGTCCTTGCCAGGGAACATGAGATTTAATAAAATATGAAAGCATCCTATCATTATAAGAGATCGTCCGGACATGGGTGGAGCGATCCTCATCCTACGGTGGCTACGTAGTTTCGTGCTATCCAAGCCTTCCTCGGTAATTAAAGCAACTCCCAAAAACTTGAACATGTAAAATAAATGTCACTTGCTGCTCATGGTTTGCAGGAATATAACCTGCTTGTACATGGATATCATGAATTATAGCTTGCTTGCATGAACTTGTAAAACATGTATAGTGTTTTCTTAAAAATAGCATAATATATCATAAACTAGCAGGCATGAACCCATGGAATAAGATATATGGGTTTTCATGGATTACGGCCGGATTCTCAATAATCATAAAGAAATATTAAGAACTCAATAATGGAATTATAACAATTCATACATAGTATAATCATGGACATGGACCTGGGGTTATCATGAGCATGGTATAGAAACCCTAGTTTTAGTAAAGAATCATAATTTATGGATTATGAGGCGTGGGGAAGAAACAATGATCTTCCCACACGTAGATAGTAACTCTACATACCTTAGTCGCTCCAAAACTTGAATTAAAGACTTGAGCTTTGAAGAAGATTTTCAAAATCTTGAATTCTTGAACCTTGAAATGGGTTTTCTTGAAAACCCTAGTTTAGGAATGATGATTTCTTATTTTGATTATTAGAGTATATGTTAGAATAATTAGAGTAGGCTTACCTTGGTGTTCTTGATGATGGAGGAGGGTAGGAGGTCGTTCTAGGGCTTGAATGAATGAAAAATAATGATTTGAATTGATATGGACGAATAAATACTGTTCTGGAAAATTAAATTTTATGTCCAAGTTAAATACGGCATATTTTGAAAGACGGGCCGTATTTTGAAATACGGTCCGTATTCCGTATGGACTGCACTGCGTCTCTTCAAGAAATGGTCATAACTCTTTGCACAGATGTCCGTTTGACCCCCATAATATACCGTTGGAAAGGTATTTCAAAGATCTACAACTTTCGTCAAGGGAGTTTTCCCAAATTCCAAATACGTTTTGAAATACGGGCCATATTTTGAAATACGGTCCGTATTTAACGATGTAACCTCTAGGTGTCAAATTCCAGAATGCTCAGAAATCATTGGTACCAGTTTACGACTTGAAATACGGGTCATATACTGAAATACGATCACTGTTCATGGGCGTAAACCACCATCTTACAACTAAAGAGGAAATTTCCAATTCCCACATTCTTTATCGGGTTTTCTAAGTCTAGGATCATGGTCAAAGCTTAGGTTAAAGGTACGGGGTGTTACAATATCTCCCCCTTGGGATCATTCGTCCTCGAATGATGAGTCATAGTTAAGAGCATGGCTGGACATGGCTTGAATACATGAACATGAAGGAAACATGCCGGAAAACGTAAGAGCTTGACATGATTACGTAGGAACATGGTCATAGATCATCAGAACTGTATACGTGATTACATGGAAACATGTACATGGGGAACATGAAACTGAGTAGCACTTACATGAATGAGAATTATGAAACATTTGTCCTCGATTTATGACTAGTGGTTAAGAATCGCTACAAACTCTGGAATCTACAAAATTTATGGCAGGACTTCCTTCATAATTCGGACCCTCACGACATTTCTCAAATGCTTGTCACCAACTAAAGTACCAACACACAACTCACACGGTATCTTAATATGCATGATGTGACATAACATGATTACTGCATCTTGTATGTAGCTAACATAAATACTGAGCTGGCTTGAACACACGGACATTGGCTGAATGATTATGTTACATCCGGCAATTTTGCGTATTTGGAAAACTTGAAATTTACCTTGACTTGTAAGGAATGAGGTCAAGTTTGGATTTTTCTTAGTATGTGCATGTCGGTTATGGAAGTTTGAATGCGGAAAACAATGGAGAAGGCCTAAGGGCAAAATTGGAATTTTGGAAATTTGTTTCGGGAATTCGCAAAATATGATTCATGAGTTATTGGGCTCGAAAAAAAAATATGAAATTAAGGCCCAAAGAGAGAGGGGTGGCCGGCCATATGGCCTTGGCCCAAACCCATTAAGTGGGCATGTGATGGTCATGTGCTTCATAATATATATATATATATATATATATATATATATATATATATATGTATGATATGCCTAGAAGTTTCAAGAAAAAAACAAAAGGAAAATCAAGAAAAGAGAGAGAGGGAGCCGTCGGCTCTAGAGAAAAGAAAAGAGAAAAGAGAAAGGAAAGAAAGAAAAAAATTCCTAGCCCTTCAATCTTGGTTCCAAAAATTGTAATTTTCTTATATTCCTACTAAGCTCAAGGTGCTCTACAAGTTGGTATAATTAGTTTGGCGGGAAAGTGACGTTGGTGGAAAGGAGGACTTATTGGAAAAGGTAAGGATTTCATGTTTTTATTGTGTTATGGAAGGTTATATATATGTTATGGTATGTGGAATTGAATGAAAAGCATGGAATTGTGAATTGTGGTGTGTGAGCCGTGTGTGTGTATATATACATATGGCCGTGTGTGTGTGCATGGTTGTGCATGGAAGTTATGTTGAATTTTGTGTTGTATTATAGTTGTGGTTGTTGTGAAATTTATATTGGAAATGAAAGTTGAATAAATTGGGTTGAGTTGGAAAATATGGATGTTGGCCGTGGCTATGGAAGAATTGGAGATAGTGATGAATTGTTTTGTTTGATATGTTAGATGTGTTGTTATGATTTTTATAATCTAAACAGAGGAAAAATGATGTAAGTTTGCATTGATTTGGAAGTGTTGGAAGAATTAGGGCCTTATGTTGGAAAGTTTGTATATTTTGTATACTTTGTATATATATTGTAGAAATATTATGAAACGCTTCCGTATGGAATTGTAATGATTTTGATTAGTAATGAATGTGAGTACGATGGCGATGGTTTGAAATTTGAAGTCGGAATGAAAGCGATTGCATTATGTAAGAAGAAGACTAGTTGTGTTATATTGTGTTTTGTAGTACTTGTTGTTGTTGTTGGTGTTGTTGTTGGCTTATTGTTGGTTATTCTGAGCCGAGTCAAATTCTCGGGGCGTCACATTTATAGGGGAGGTGCTGCCGAAATTTCGGTAGCTAAATATAAACCCAAGAGTGAAATGTTAACTCTCATGAATAGTAACTGGTAAAGGTGACCATTTGCAGATTTTTGACGAAACGGGAATTGAAATTGGACGGGCGTAAGGCACAACAAAGGTATGTAAAGTCTTGCCCTTCATTCGTTGGCATGTTCTGAGTGTAATAGGCTTGAAAGCGAGCCTCAATCGCACTTCGCTTCTCACACTCGAGATTGAAAATAGCTCAAAACCATTCAAAAGAAGATTGAAACGTTTCTTCACCTTTTGTCGATAAAACACACTACAGGTATGTAATTTCCATAAATGGAGTTAGAACACCCTACAATGATTAGGGACGACCCCTAAGATTATTATCCATCATTTATGTATATCACTGTGATCGGGTCCGAGGAGGGCCCACAAAACTCTGATACTTCTCGTATGGCTCAAATTGATTTATTTCTGTTCGTTATTCATAGATAATTCTTAGTTATGTTTCCGTCCGCTAACTAATAAGTATTATGACTATCTTTCTGAATCTTGACGTTATTCGACATCCGGAACGATTCGACATTCGTTCGATATAATCCGACTACTTCCGATTTGACCTACCGTCCGGACTATTTCGGTTTCGTTGAGTCCGAATATTGGTCCGTATGCATATGGTTTCTCATGGATCCGTTCGTGGATGCCTCAATGCTTCCTTCACCGCGCCCGGCCGTGGTTCGTGATTCGTGCACTTCACCGCGTTGTCCACCGCGTCCCTCGGATGTGCGGGCCGGGGATCCGTCCGTATCCGATTATGATCCGATTATGTGATATTATGGGGATGGCGGCCGAATGGCATTTGATATGATACGTTCGTCCACCGCGTCCCGTACTACGAGGGTCGGTTATACGCGTCCCTTATTAAAGGGCCGGATCCGATTTATGATATGTATGTCCGTATATGCTTATGACTCGCATGTATGATCTCGAAACTCGATTTGGATAAGTCCGTCCGTCACATTTTCGCACGTCCACCCGATTCGATTCCGATTCCGTCACGTCATACGTTCGAGTTCGGATTCCGATTCCGTCCGTCATACCGAGGATCTCGTTCCGTTAGGCCTCCGTACCTCGGATTCTGTTGATGATTTGTAATCATACTCTGTGCATCTGCTTTGCATTGTGCTTCCGTCAGCCACATTCTGTACCTCTAGTCCGTACTGAAACTCCGTCAGCTACACTCCCTAAATCTGACATATTACGATCCTGTCGGTACACTCTGTAAGTCTGACTCCGCTACGAATCCGATTCTGTCTGATATGATTTTGCATATTTGACTCTGATCATTATGATTATGTATGTTATATTTCTGCTTTACATACTCGGTACACCTTCGTACTGACCCCCTGTTCTTCGGGGGCGGCCACATGCCCGCGGTACGTACGCGCGCGCGTGATACGCCACCGCTTAGGACATCGGTCGCTATCCGAGGAGCTCCTTGATCCGGGGCCGATACTTTTGGTATATATCTTCTCGTTGTTCATATACACCGTACCTTTGGTTATTTGGGTACGGCGGGCCCTCGTCCCGTCTTTTTGATTCTCGTTCGTATGTTAGAGGCCCGTAGACATGTTTGTGGGTTGTGGGTTGTCACCGTTTGGTAAGCAAGTATGAGTCTCGCGAGTTGAGTAATTTCGCTTATTATGTTAGCCCTAACGGCTTGTACAAGTTCGTGTATGTGTATATATATATGTTCGCGCGACGTATTTTACATCTGTATGGATTTATGTATGTCGAAACGGAATTTAGCTGCTTGGTATGCTGGATCTGTCAGGTAGGTATGTATGGGTGTCCATATAGGACACCAGTCGCGGCCCCCGGGGTTGGGTCGTGACAAAAGTGGTATCAGAGCGGTCAGTCCTAGAATGTACGCGAGGTCGTGTCTAGTAGAGTCCATTTATCGGTGTGTCGTGCACCACGTCTATAGACGGAGGCTACGGGACATTTAGGATGTTATGTTACCCTTTCTTTGGATCTTAGATCGTGCGTTAGAGCTGTTATCGTGATGTTTTCCCTTCGATCGGGATGTTTAGCGATGCCTCCGAAGAAGGCGCGGGCGCCGGAAGGGAAAAGCGTGCCGAGACAGAGGGACTAGCCGAGCCCGAGAGAGTTACTAGGGCTCGTACCCGAGCTACGCCGTATGTGTGCTTCAGTCGGAGGGTTCAGCCACCCCGCCACCAGATGAGGCCGGAGCAGGCCCCTCAGCTGCCCCAGCGCCCGCTCCCCAGCCCGGGGCGGAGGACAGGACGTTGAGGGAAGCAGTACAGTTATTGACGACGATAGTGGCAGGACAGGCTCGCGGACGCGGGCGGAGAGGTGATGATGACGATGATAGGCGTGATAGCCTGAGGGTTCGTGAGTTCCTGACATGCGGTCCTCCAGAGTTTTTTGGGTCTAAACCCGACGAGGACCCCCATGATTTTATCCGGCAGATGCAGCGCTCATTGAGACTGGTCCCAAGCCGAGACCGAGTCCGTTGAGCTTGCGCACACGGTTACGAGATGTCGCCCTTAATTGGTATGAGTCCTGGGGGCTATCCAGGGGTGAGAATGCTCCCCCAGCCACATGGGATGAATTTACGACTGCCTTCCTCCGCCACTTTTTACCACCGGAGCTGCGACGGGCGAGAGTTGACCGGTTTTTGCAGATCAAACAGAGGGGTCGGAGTGTTCATGAGTATAATTTGGAGTTTGACTCCCTGGCCCGGTATGCGCCGATGATCGTAGCTGATATGGAGGACCGGATGCACCGGTACGTGATGGGCCGGACCCCTATTTGGTTGATCGTTGCATGGCGATGGCAAATGCGCAGATCGGTATGGACATCGCCGGCACGTGCCTATGCACAGGGTGTAGAGGACCGGCATAAGGCAGATCAGTCTGGTAGAGATTATGACAGGAGGCGGCCCAAAAGGGCCAGGTCAGCGGGGTATCCTGGAGATTCCCGAGGCGGATGGCCTCGGCAGCAGTCTGATAGATCTTTTCCTCCGTCAGGCCGGGGTACACAGTCTGCCGGCAGACGTTTTGATGGCGCAGGTCCGTTTGAGGCCCGGCCGAGTTCCAGCATCGGACCCGCCGGCCCGAGTAGGGGTTCGGGTCAATCTAGGCCACCTATGCCCCGGTGTACTTATTGTGGGAAGCCCCATCCGGGGGAGTGTTATCGGGCCACAGGCGCCTGTTACTTTTGCGGCAGTCAGGATCACCGAGTAAGGGAGTGCCCGTACAAGGAGGCTCGGTTCAGCCCGGCCCTCGGGTCGGTGTCGGCTCGTCTTCTCCTCGGTAGCTATGCGCCCCACGGGCGAGACGTGCCGGCACCGGCGGTCGCGCAGGTCGCGGCGGGGTTCACGCCCGGCGGTCCTTCGAACCGCGTATATGCTTTGACCGCCCGGCAGAACCCGGTGGCGCCACCGTATGCGTACCTGTATATTATTAACCTTTCCTCGAAAAGTATGTGCATTGATTGATCCGTATTCTATTGTACTACGTGATTTTCCTTTCCTGTGTGTTAACAAGGGTAAAGTAAGAACCCAAACCGATAAAACCATTTGAGACAGTTGCATATACAGATAGAAATGGACATTGGGAATTCTGAAGGGCGATATGATAATTGTATGGTTTAAACCGAGATGGGACCCGCTACGAAAAATTTTCTGAAAATTTACTAAAATCCCAATCTGCCCTAAATTGCGTGACAAAGGTCGTGTGGGGCAGTCGACGCAACTCTACTAGTACTAACGCATTAAAACGCATGGAAATGTCAAAGTTAAGCGTGCTAAGGTCAGGACAATTCTGGGATGGGTGACCCCCCTGGGAAGGATTCAAAAAATATATATATGAGTAAGTGGTGAAACTATGATAGAGAAATTTCTGTAAGACCCTGAGATGAATGGAAGTGGTTTGAGTCTGAATGTGATTCTGTGTGCTATACATCTGCACCCCTGCTTTGATGAAATTCTGTCTATTATACCTCTCCGTACTCGAATCCGATCATGCTTCGTCTCGATATACTTCAAGACGTCCGACTCGATCATAATTCTGTCTGATATACCTCGGTACGTCCGACTCCGATTATAATTCTGTTCGATATAGTTTAGTACATCTGACTCCGATTATGGGTCTGTCCGATATGCTTCTATGCATCTGACTCTGATTATGAATCCGTTTGATATAACGTATGATTATGATTCTGTCTGCTACGCTTCTGTACTTCTGATTCCGGATACGACTTCATCTGACATACCTCTGACCTTCCAGCTCTGACAAATATTCTGTTCACCCTATATCCGATTTAAAATCGTACGGACCGTTAGACTAATAAGGACCCCGAACAGCCCCAACACGGTGATATCGTAGAAAGATGGATGAAGTTGGAAAGTGAAGGCCTTTACAAGTTCTTCGATCAAGTGTGAGTATGTAATTGGCGGGGAGACCTTCCCCCGAAGTGTTTGTAGAACCTATAAGACTAATTTAACATTCGAGGACGAATGTTTTAAAGGGGGGGAGGATGTTACATCCGGCAATTTTGTGTATTTGGAAAACTTGGAATTTACCTTGACTTGTAAGGAATGAGGTCAAGTTTGGATTTTTCTTAGTATGTGCATGTCGGTTATGGAAGTTTGAATGCGGAAAACAATGGAGAAGGCCTAAGGGCAAAATTGAAATTTTGGAAATTTGTTTCGGGAATTTGCAAAATATGATTCATGAGTTATTGGGCTCGAAAAAAAAATATGAAATTAAGGCCCAAAGAGAGAGGGGTGGCCGGCCATATGGCCTTGGCCCAAACCCATTAAGTGGGCATGTGATGGTCATGTGCTTCATAATATATATATATATGTATGATATGCCTAGAAGTTTCAAGAAAAAAACAAAAGGAAAAATCAAGAAAAAGAGAGAGGGAGCCATCGGCTCTAGAGAAAAGAAAAGAGAAAAGAGAAAGGAAAGAAAGAAAAAAAAATTCCTAGCCCTTCAATCTTGGTTCCAAAAATTGTAATTTTCTTATATTCCTACTAAGCTCAAGGTGCTCTACAAGTTGGTATAATTAGTTTGGCGGGAAAGTGACGTTGGTGGAAAGGAGGACTTATTGGAAAAGGTAAGGATTTCATGTTTTTATTGTGTTATGGAAGGTTATATATATGTTATGGTATGTGGAATTGAATGAAAAGCATGGAATTGTGAATTGTGGTGTGTGAGCCGTGTGTGTGTATATATACATATGGCCGTGTGTGTGTGCATGGTTGTGCATGGAAGTTATGTTGAATTTTGTGTTGTATTATAGTTGTGGTTGTTGTGAAATTTATATTGGAAATGAAAGTTGAATAAATTGGGTTGAGTTGGAAAATATGGATGTTGGCCGTGGCTATGGAAGAATTGGAGATAGTGATGAATTGTTTTGTTTGATATGTTAGATGTGTTGTTATGATTTTTATAATCTAAACAGAGGAAAATGATGTAAGTTTGCATTGATTTGGAAGTGTTGGAAGAATTAGGGCCTTATGTTGGAAAGTTTGTATATTTTGTATACTTTGTATATATATTGTAGAAATATTATGAAACGCTTCCGTATGGCATTGTAATGATTTTGATTAGTAATGAATGTGAGTACGATGGCGATGGTTTGAAATTTGAAGTCGGAATGAAAGCGATTGCATTATGTAAGAAGAAGACTAGTTGTATTATATTGTGTTTGTAGTACTTGTTGTTGTTGTGGTGTTGTTGTTGGCTTATTGTTGGTTATTCTGAGCCGAGTCAAATTCTCGGGCGTCACATTTATAGGGGAGGTGCCGCCGAAATTTCGGTAGCTAAATATAAACCCAAGAGTGAAATGTTAACTCTCATGAATAGTAACTCGGTAAAGGTGACCATTTGCGCATTTTTGACGAAACGGGAATTGAAATTGGACGGCGTAAGGCACAACAAAGGTATGTAAAGTCTTGCCCTTCATTCTTTGGCATGTTCTAAGTGTAATAGGCTTGAAAGCGAGCCTCAATCGCACTTCGCTTCTCACACTCGAGATTGAAAATAGCTCAAAACCATTCAGTAAGATTGAAACGTTTCTTCACCTTTTGTCGATAAAACACACTACAGGTATGTAATTTCCATAAATGGAGTTAGAACACCCTACAATGATTAGGGACGACCCCTAAGATTATTATCCATCATTTATGTATATCACTGTGATCGGGTCCGAGGAGGGCCCACAAAACTCTGATACTTCCCGTATGGCTCCAGTTGATTTATTTCTGTTCGTTCTTCATAGATAATTCTTAGTATGTTTCCGTCCGCTAACTAATAAGTATTATGACCATCTTTCTGAATCTTGACATTATTCTGACATCTGGAACGATTCCTGACACTCGTTCCGATATAATCCGACTACTCGATTTGACCTACCGTCCGGACTATTTCGCCTTTGTTGAGTCCGAATATTGGTCCGTATGCATATGGTTTCTCATGGATCCGTTCGTGGATGCCTCAATGCTTCCTTCACCGCGCCCGGCCAGTTCTCGTGATTCGTGCACTTCACCGCGTTGTCCACCGCGTCCCTCGATGCGCGGGCCGGGATCCGTCCGTATCTCGATTATGATCTCGATTATGTGATATTATGGGGATGGCGGCCAGATGGCATTTGATATGATCTCGTTCGTCCACCGCGTCCCGTACTACTAGGGCCGGGTTCTGTTACCGCGTCCCTTATTAAAGGGCCGGGATCTGATTTATGATATGTATGTCTATATATGATTATGACTCTGCATGTATGATCTGAACTCTGATTTGGATAAGGATCCGTCCGTCACATTTCGCATGTCCACCCGACTCCGATTCTCGTACGTCCGTCGATTTCGTACGTCGATTCCTCGTCCGTCATACTTCGAGTTATGGGCTCCGTCCGAGGATCCGTTCGTTACGCCTCCGTACCTCGGATTCTCGTTGATGATTTGTAATCATACCGTGCATCCGCTTTGCATTGTGCTTCCTTCGCCCACATTCGTACCTCTAGTCCGTACCGAAACTCCGTCGCCACACTCCCTAAATCCGACATATTACGATTCCCGGTACACTTTGTAAGTCCGACTCCGCTACGAATCCGATTCTCGTTTTGATATGATTTTGCATATTTGACTCTGATCATTATGATTATGTATGTTATATTTCTGCTTTACATACTCGGTACACCTTCGTACTGACCCCCTGTTCTTCGGGGGCTGCGCTACATGCCCGCAGGTACAGACGCGCCGCGTGATACGCCACCAGTTTAGGACATCGGTCTGCTATCTGAGGAGCTCCCTTTGATCCGGAGGTGATACTTTTGATATATATCTTCTGTTGTTCATATACACTGTACCTTTGGTTATTTGGGTACGGCGGGGCCCTGTCCCGTCTTTTGATTCTGTTCTGTATGTTAGAGGCCCGTAGACATGTTTGTGGGTCGGGTTGTCACCTTTGGTAAGCAAGTATGAGTCTGCGAGTTGAGTAATTCTGCTTATTATGTTAGCCCTAACGGCTTATGTACAAGTTCAGGTATGTGTATATATATATGTTCGCGCGACGTATTTTACATCTGTATGGATTTATGTATGTCGAAACGGAATTTAGCTGCTTGGTATGCTGGATCTGGTGCGTAGGTATGTGCGGGTGTCCATATAGACACCGCCGCGGCCCCCGGGTCGGGTCCCGACGTGATTACATGATTACTATACATGTGGTTTGGAAGAAAATCTATAGGCATGAATGACATGAGTACTGGAAACAGGCACGAACATGACATAATTAACTGGGCATGAGACGCATGATGTGGGACATAAGTACATGAAACTGGATGATAGGAATACATGAGTGCTAAATCACATCGCATGAGATACGAATACGTGTAAACATGGATATCGTAACATGGGATCTGAATGTCGAAAACATGATTGTTACAACATAAGGGTTGAATACTAAGCGAAGGTAGGATTTGGATACTTAGAGACTTGATCATAGATGTTAGTATGTCACCATGGTAATATGAGATAGGAGTATGACTTAGGCTTTGAATGTAAGCGCAACTCGATGTGAATGCGATAGACTTGAGTCGTATAACAAGAATATGTTCCTAACATGGGTATTCATAAATCTCTAGCATAGGTATGACATGAATACCTCGATGAGTAGAATACTCCTGAGATAAGTACCACAGGGTATATGAAAAGATATCTATTTGAATATAGGAATGCACCTTACTTTTGATTATCTTGTTAGCTGTTAATCATGATTATGAATACCTTAGCTCACCTTGCTCATTCTCGTGAGCGAATTATAGAGGACTAAGAGAAAGGGAATTATTAGTACTATTCACATGAGATACTTTGCTTGTGAGAAAATGTACATGACATGGTGCATTGTACATGGAGGACGTAACGTGGAACATGAGTACATGGGAACGTGATTCATATGGCATAAAATGTGCATAGCATGACATGGGATGAGTATTCAGCTAATAATAAGGCATAATTGTGACTTGCGTGAGTACAATTGTAGGCTAACTCTTGGGTACTCATAGACGTAAGGCATGGATAAAGTATTACCTTTAGAACTTAGATATAACAAATGATGGGACATGATTCAACATAGCATACTCTTATCACCGTGAGTAATTGCCCTTGTTATAAATAAGGCTCATGAAAAAAATAGATTATAGGCATGAATAATTCGTTCCTCAAGCATCTAAAACATGGATAGAAAGTCACTTTGAACATAAAAATGGCATAGGTACTTCGGAAAAGATAAGGGCATCCTTTGTGCCAAGCTACGAGATGGTTTAAAACATTAGCCCGAGAAACATAAGCGCAAATTACATAGAATCATGGGTTGGACATCCATCTTGGTTCACCTTCATTATTATCTAACAAAATCATTGTTACGATACCGCTATATGTGGGATGCATAGCGAAATGGATTGGGGCATGAGTACGTGGTAACATGGATAACATAATCATAGGGGTCAAGATCATCATCAGATTTGAAAAGCACTTAGATGCTAGAACGTGGACATGATTATAAAAGCATGACAGATACGTGAGACCTGAATGCGGTTTTTAACTTTAGACATGAGCACACCTGATGTGCGAAACATGAAAGGACATTCCCTTGCATAGCTTACTATCGTATGAAGTCTTAATTCTTGTATCTTAAACGTGGAGTATCAATCTCTAACATGGGCATGATATGGGTACGAAAGGCACGAGTTGAGTATGTCTGGGCATTAGTACCACATAGTACATGAATTACTCTGGAATTGGAACCGTTATACCCTTAAAATCCGCTATTTGATCTAGAACTTTATCTTATAACATAATTACCTAGTACTTGATCTCAACAGCATGACAAAGATCACATTCTACGCACCTTATCTTGGCTACATGAAACTGTGACCCTCTGACATAATCTCCTTAACACCTATCAACTTACAAAACACATAGTTTATATCTGGCACTTATCGCACGATCGCCCTTAGTTCAAAAGTCGACGTTTAAAGCCTATGGATCCCTTGTTAGCGATAAGCGGTCATCTAGTGGTTCCGCTAATTTCCTCTCGAAATACCGACAACTCATTTATTTAGCTTCAAGCAAGTCTTACTTAGTGGGAAAACCGGATTACTTAAATGAACGGGTTTCTAATGTACATAATCGGCATACTAGCTTTGTTTACCGAGGAAAACTCTTTCCGATAACCCTTTCGTAGCTTGCTCTCTTATTGCTTAGATGGTTTTTCTTTCACCAATTTCTATACCTCAAATTTAACTTAAACCCTTTGGGTTCTAACACGCCTTCGTGTATTCAGTTACCCACTTAGTAGTGCTAACTTGACTAAGTACTCAAATCGTACTTCTACTAACTCGCTCTCTCTCTAATTCACTGTATCTATTCCAACTTACTTACTATGCTTCTGTTAACCACTTGCTAGCATCACATTATCTAGTTCTTCTCTGAGTACTAAAGTGAAGCATAAGGTTATTTCTAACTTTTCCTCCTTATCTGACTCTATTCTCGGGGTTGTATACTATCTTTCGAACTATAGACATGGATCACACCTAGGAAATTTTTATCTCCGTCTCAAACTCTCAAGTGAGAAATTGGAACAACTAATCCCAAACTCCTATACAAGTTCAAAATTATATTACACTATACATATCGGGATGAATACTTAATCACATAACCTAAGAGGGAATTGTCATATTATCTCATACTAATATCGCTTAACTCACTAACATCATACTCGTCCGATCTAGATAAGCTTAAATAATTTAAAACTATCCCTAAAAATTCAATATCCCGTTGTGGTTTTTCTTATAGCACCAAATTTCAGTATATACATAGTTCATATAGCAAATATATATATATATATATATATATATCCTTGAAAAAGTTGAGACTTTCTAGTATTACAGGTGGTTGGCTCTTAGGCTATTTCCTGCTTAAAACCACCGTGGACAAATTTATGCCTTTCAGCTTAACTTCCTAACATGTTACCTCGCATGTGGTTTTAAATCAACTATCAACTCGCACACAACCACATAAGATATAATAGATCTAGTATAATATCTCATATGTGACAAAGGGGGAAAATTATCAGCATACCTATGACACATACGTGGACGGCACATCGAGTCCCGGCGATCTACCATATCAACGATAACGTGCTTGATCCCCACTTAATCCTAATACTTCATCCCTATCGTTGCCTTGTCCGCTAGTGCCCGAGTACTACGGCCGCGAACGGTGTTGTTGAATTGACTATGCCCGGTCCGGGGAACGAATCGCACCACCACCCTTAGTGTTACTATTGTACTCCTGGGATGTAAGGGAATTTCTTTTCGTACGTGTCCTTGGAGACCACAATTATAACACACATCCGAACCCATCCTACACACTCGCATGTCTTTTTTCCACACTTACTGCAAATGGGGTGCGAAAAACCTTTGTTATCCTGTTTCATTTGTAGGCAATCTTTCAGATAGTGACCCTGCCGGCTATACCCAAAACATCTATCGATGCCATAGCGGCACACCCCTTGATGTCTTTTATTACACTTGCAGCAAATAGGATTATGAAAACCCCTCTTCCTCACATTGGTTTGAGCTAGGACATTAGTGGTACTGGAAGTGTGTTCATGACCCACAATGCGAATTGAAAATTAGAACTCTCTTTAGTCTGAGCATTCGTCTCTAGGGTCGCATCAATGGTACCCCTCGGGCCCGAAGTTGCCTTTCTCTTAGTAGACATTTTCTAAGAGAATGCAATGCGCACGAGTCAGAATAACTCCTGATAAGTCTACCTGAAAGAAACACATCGATAATTATTAGTTTCACATCTTCCTCATCCACTGAGATGAGGCATATTTGGTAGAATGGGGAACAACACATGAGTTTGAGTGATTTCTGAGAACATACCTCTATTGCACGATCTAGAGTTGAAATAAGTGAGACAATCTTAGATGTTCTAGGTCAAGTGTTTATATGTGTGGCGCGCACATACATATAAAAGTGATCCCACCTATCAGCTTCATAGACTCCCTAAGACACTTGAACTTGGCTCGATACCGATAGCTTGTCACGTCCCAACCATGGCTCGGGCGAAACACGACACTCGGTGCCATCATATCGCCTCGACCGAGCGAACCACTTGGCTTACCGAATCATCATGAGATATAAGCACGAGCGAAAATATAGCATGAACGTGATTAGCTTTATAAACATGAGATGTCATAATAATTTAATGAAATACTGCTTAAATCAAAAAATGCTGAAATAATGGGAGTCGAGCCAAAGATGGCTAAACACTCAGCATGTCTAACATAACTTGTCACACCCTAAGTTTCGTTAGGCGTGACGGGCACCCGACCCTTACCTAGGGCCGAGCGAACCTCTCGACTCTCGTGGCACTCATAATCATACGCCCTCATAAAGATAACATTTAGTACATAATGAAAGCCTTTTCGTAAATAACTCGCTTTTTATCCCTTTCAAATCAAGTAAGACCGTGATCGTATAAGGCCGTAGAATAATGCATCACAATACATCACCATGGAGCCGCTTACAAAATCGACATACTACATACACGACACCTCGTCTCGGCAGTTCTAACATGGAACATGGAACCATATCATGATGCTCCGACTCGGCAAAGACTCCCTCGAGAAAAATCGAGCTCCGCCAATCCCGCCGGAACATCTTCCGTTAATATCTTCAACTCATCGGGTGTACTCCGCACGGGCATGAACGCAAATCGTCCACAAGCAGGGGACGCGCACGAGCAACGACCGAGTATGTAAGGCATGAGTAACAACATATAGAAGTGACGCAACATGAATAGTAACAAGACGAAAACACAGGCATTTTACGAGATAAAGAGTAACTCGCACATCCGAGTGCCCTTTAGTAAACCTGCTCGTTTAGTGCCGCGAACGTGCGCCCCGATCCATATAATATATTGCCGCGGAACGCGTGTACCCGATCCATATATATGTAATAAAAGAGTAACCCGTACATCCGAGTGCCTTTACGCGAATCACGCACGCTTAGTGTCGCGGAACGTGCAACCCGATCCATATATATATATAATGTCGCGAACGTGCAGCCCGATCCATATAATATATTGCCGCGGAACATGCAGCCCGATCCATAACCACATATCCCGCGTCCGGACGGTATCATGTCATATTATACCAATCGATCGTGTGCTACGCGTATATAACGCTCTCGCCCTTTTCCCATATTCCCCATATACATATACATATATCATATTATATATCATATTCATGCATCATGTAAGTATATCATGCATGAGAGCCCAAAGAAAGTCATATGTCTATCTGAGCGACGTAAGGCTGTGAACCTCCGATCGTATTACGGAATAATCATGGTCGCTTTGGCTCACTCAAGAACGATTATAAGGTGAGACTATCAATGAAGAATAACTTCACGAGGAAACATAAAATAGGATCATAAGGCATCAACTCATATACTTTAGAATCAGAGAAATAGTCATCATTCATGAATAAAATTGAGAAATCAAGAAATAGCTCAACATTCTCATATCGTCATTGAAATCACAGTTTGGAGCCTTTAAACATAGAATCATCATCATCATATTCATCGTAGGAAAATACTTCATTTTTGACATCATCGTTGTCATTGTAAAACGTATCCATCGTTGTTGTCATGGAAGCTTACGGAGTCATAAACCTCCGATTTGGAAAGATACAGACATTTTAGGATTCCTTCAAGAATAGGTCGTTAGAACCAACAACGAAGGTCGCGGGGCCCACGGACGAGCATCAACCCGATCCGGGTCCGCCTATGAAAGTTAAAGATCATTACTCGTTATGAAATCTTCTACCATGGTTTCGAAGCGATCCGAGCCCATCCGGGAAAGTTACGGCGTTCGTAGTTTCGACTACAGAACAAAATTCTTTGAAAACAACTTTTGAAAGCAACAAAGTTATGGAAGCATTTATGAAATCGCAATCTAAGAATCATGCCTTTGAAAGAAAGGGACGAGCCTTAATGTTATATCCCGCATTTTGTAGGTCGGAATATTCTAAGACAATCGCGGAAAGTTAAGGGCAAGGCCATTTTTCGATTTTGTTTGAATGCGCAAGTCGCTTGCAAATATTATTGTCATGGAAATTTAAGGGCAAACTTGGAATAAGGAAAATGAGAGGCCATGTGTTATTTTATATTGCAAGACATGCATATGTGGGCAAAGGTTGACTAAGTCAAGGAGTTATTCATCTTTTGCAATTTATAGAAAAATCTAGAAAAATTGAGAGAATTGAAGAAAAATTGGAGGGGAATTAAGTGGCACATGACCAGCCATGTGCCACCCTTATATATATATATATGTGTGTGTGTGTGTGAGTCATGAAAGAGTAAGACAATTCATCCTAAGTTCTAGAGAAATCAAGAGAAAGAAAGGAAAAACAATGGGGAGTTCGGCCATGGAGGGGCTGGCCGAACCTTGCCCCTCAGTTTTGATCTTGGAAAAAAATATTTTCTTCATGCCATGCTACTAATTGGAAGGCCCTCTACGACGTGGTTTAGTTGTTGGAACAAGAGAATCGCTCGTTTTTGCAAATGGTAGTCTTAGCCGAGAGAAGGAGTGGAAGGAAAAAGGTAAGGATTCCATCTTCTTTCATGTGTTGTGGGTGATTAGTACTTGTTGTGAAATGTTGAAATGAGTGAAGTCCATGAAAATATGGAATGTTGTGTGTGGCCGTGTGTGTAGGCAATACTATATAGGAGCAAAGAACTAATTTATTGAGCATGCTTGGATTGTTGTATTGTGGACGTTAGGATAGGTTGTGATGTGTTGTAATGGATGAAATTCATGATGTTGTGTATGCATGGGTGTTGGCCGAATGTATAGGGTGTTTGTGTAGAAAGGATGAACTAATGTAATTTAGCGTTCTAGTGATGTCGTTGTGAATATTATGACGTAAAAGGGATGTTTGATGACTCATGTTGAATTTGTAGTGTTGCGGGCTGATTTGGATAGTGTATGGATTGTTGGAAGTATTCTTGAATTTCGATGAAATGATCTTGGATTAATAAATGAATATGTGAATATCGATGTTAACTTGAAAGTAATATATTCATTGAGTTATTATAATGTAGCTTGGATTGAATGTGGAAATGGTTAGCATGGTTGTTGACTTTATGATTGCTAGTTTGGCCGGGTTGCATTCCCGGGGTTGTTGTTGGTTGAAATTGGCCAAGTTGAACTTGGTGGTATGGTGTATTTACAGGGGAAGTGCTGCCGAAATTTTGGTAGACAAGTGTGATTTCGAGAATTCACTCTTAGATGCTCAAGTTAACATTTGGTAAATGTGACCAATTTGTAGATTTTGATGGACTTGGAACTTGAATGTGGAGGAGCGTAAGAAGCGGAAAAAGGTATGTAAGACTTCACCCTCTTTCTTTGGCATGTCTTAGATATACTAGGCCTGAAAACGTGTCTCGGGGACTGCCCTAATCCTAGAAATCTAAGATTGAAATTAGTTACTATTCATTCAATAGAATTGAAATAGAAATTGTGTAAAATGTGGAAAAAAATCTCCTAGACCTCTAGAACTTGCACAAATAAGACCCGACTACCCTAAAACTCTCCTAAGTAATGTCATGAAACGTATTATACGTCAACTGTGTACGCCGCCTCATTTGACCCGAGGTGGGCCCATTGTTTCCCGGATTTTCCTTATTGTTCCGCTTGACTTACTTTGAAGCTGAATCCAAAAGAAACCTTTGATCCCTACCCTGTTATCAACTGACAAGTATTGTACTTATCCCAATGAGAATACTCCTATGGCAATAATGATAACGATGACGTAGAAAAGAGAATATGCTTACGATCAGTATGACCAAAATGATTCCATGACCAAGATTTCTAAGCAAAGGATTCAATGTGAATACGAAGGTGACAAACTAGTTCTTGACCCTTATCTCCATTTCTTAGCTATGACACTATGTTCTACAGATTTCAAGGTCTATGAATTGACGTCTATGATGCCCATGATACCATACTATGTTTTCTCCTAGTACTATTCTTCGTTGGTAGTCTCGCCTTAAAATACTCGTCCCTTCAAGGTGAGACAAGGCGATCCCGGTTATTCCATAATACAATCGGAGGTCACCGACCTTACGTCACTCCGATAGACACATGATCTTCCTTGGTCTCCCATGCATGCTGTTTATATGATAATGTATATAATACCTGATATTGCTGAATGTATATGTATACATTGTATATGTGGGGAATGGGGAGGGCGACTGTGTCCACCTGATTCAGCTGGCTTATCATCCCGAACGCGGATGCCCGACGCGGATATGGGAGAGCCGTACGCGGCGTCCGTTATGTGATATATGATACATATATATAATATGATATACTTGGGACACCGGGGGGAGGGGGGAGAGCCGATGGATTCGGCGTACGAATCGTGAGTAAAAAGTACCGTTTTTCCAAAAAAGTATCTGTTTTCCATGTACAAGAATAAGAAACACCGTGTTAATAAATAATAAAAGGAAAGAAGCTAGGCATGCATGGTATCCGCCCTCAGCGGCACGCATATTGTCACACCCCAATTTCCGATAGGGTGTGATGGGCACCCGACCCTTATCCAGGGCCGAGCGAACCTCGACTATCGTAACACACGTACGCATCGGGGCCCATGGCCAAATCATAAATACATAATTTCAAATCAAATACAAACTTGCGATCGTACAAAAAATCGGTAATATCACATATCACAAAATGACGCTTTATGTAGCCGTTCACAATGTATATCCGATGCATATGCTCGTCCGCAAAGTCTCTAACATGACTCGGATTTCATAATATGCACAAACTCGACTCGGCAAAGACCCGGAACAAGTGGAGCTCGCTAATCCCGCCGGAACAAACCGTCGCTAATACCTTTAGCTCACCCCGGGTGTACCGCGCGCATGAAACGCAATTCGAAGAAAGGGGGGGCATTTTAATATGTACCGAGTATGCAAAGCGTAAATACGGGAACCATGAGCAAGATACGTAAGCACGTATATAATATGCAAAGTATCAAAATAAGTAGTTAAAACGCAAATCATGCATAGGCTTTAGAACGGTGGTCGCCCGCCGTCGTCGGCGCCACGCCACAAAGATCACACCGAAGATTTCAGATCTCCGTAACCCGACAAATCCCCGTAACACATCATAGCCAACCAACACACCATAACACAAGATCACACCAAACGGAACCCGCCCTTCCGAGAGAGCTTCGTGAACCGTAACACAAGATCACAATCGAATTTATCATATTGCGCACGAGCATAACCGGCCGGACTCTGGAAGGGAGAGGTACAAACCACGAGCACGAGCGAGTCGCGAGCATACATATGCATAAAATCATAATCATAAATCATTAAGTAAGTAAGAAAATTCATATGCAAAAGTCCAAATGAAACGAAACTTACATTTTTCCGAAGGTCGTCCCGTAATAGGCATAGAAAGGTCGCGGCCCACGGACGGGTGTCGACCCCCGTCCGAGCCCGACTAGGGTAGGTAGGGGAAAGTGATGTCTTATGAACATACATATTATGTTTGGGGGCGTTCCGAGCTCGTATGCAAAGTTACTGACGTTTGAAGTTCGGACCCTTTGTAGTCAAAATCATTTGTGAAACTTTTGAACTCAATCTTTTGAGAACATAAAAATCTTATTTTGGTCCCATCAAATAATGGATCCTAAGGAACGAACAAAGTACATATCTGAGCTCGGATTCTAGGAGTGGAATTACCCCAAGGCTCGGGTCATAGCCTAATAGTACTAGGACATGCCAAAGAAAGAAAAAGAGCTTTACATACCTCGCCGCCCTTTAAGCTAATCCAAATCCAAGGCTCAAATTTTCTTCTCGCTTTATCTACAAAATGTCATAAGACATCCAACCTTAGCTATAAGCATTAAGGAACCCAATTCCAAGCCATCACTTTTTAATGAAAAATTCTAAAAAGACTCTCCCCTATATATTCACCAAAATTTCGAGAATTCAACTCGCTAATATCAACAACAACCAAACCAATAATCATAATAACAACATCCATAGTCAATTCATAATGCATTCTAATCAAGTCGCATAATATTTCAAGACACTTCAAACATTATGCTATGAACCCGAAACCTTTCAACTTAACGAATACGACAATAATGCATTTCTTTCTTTCAAATTCATCAACTACAACCACAATCCCATGCTTTATAACATTATGCTTACAATTTCAAGAAACTATAACAAAATCACATTATCTTACAAATCAGCCCGCAAACAATACAACTTCAACATAAGTCATTAAACTTTCATTCTCCCCATGTAATTCTCAACAACAATAGCCAAGAACACTAAATAAATTTGATTCATTCTTTCTTCACAAATCAGCCACCATTCGGCCCTCTCCACAACATACAACATTCCATGAGTTTCATTCATTTTCTATGCATTACAACCACATAAAAACATGTTGAATACAATTAGTTCATCACTTCTACACAACAACACATTCACACGGCCACAACATACTACATACGGCCACAACACAACACTCCATATTTTCATAAGTTTCACTTGTTTCTACATATCACAACATGCACAACCATTCATAATATAACAATCCAACATGTTAAATAAATTAGTCCTCCACCCCTATACAATCTAGTACACACGGCCACACCCACAACTTACCACAAACTCATGAAATTTATTCATCTACTCCTCCACAACATACACAATCATCTATAACATATGAAAAACAAGATAGAATCATACCTTCTTCACCCTTCTACCTTCCCCTAGGACAAGGTTTGCAAGAACAAGAGTTTCACGGATTCAACAACTACTTCACGTCGACGAGGACCCTCTAATTAGTAAGAAAACAAGAAGAAAATATTTTTTCCATGGCCACCATAAGAGGGCAGCTTCCCCTCGGCTATCACCTTCTATGGTACCAACTCCTATCTTTTTCTCTCTTTTTTCTTGATTTCTCTAGAAATTAATTGAAGACTCGTGTCTTCAGTATGCTACACTTGTATATATATAAATATATATGGGCACATGCCTTGTCATGTTCCCCTTGACGTTTTTCCCTCCTTTATTTGTCTCCAATTTTCTTCCATTTTCTAGAAATTCCTTTGAATAATAAAAGATGACTTATATGATCACATGTCATCTAATTCCATACATTTCTATGCCAAGCTTCCATGTGGCCATGGCCCACCTCATTCTTATTTCATGAATTTTAAATTTTCCATAATGCCTCCTTAGTCCCAAATTTTTCCTTAATGCTTTCTTCCAACAAAATCATGAACCATTTGTCGTAAAACGAAGTCGAGAGATAACCTCGTCCATGACTCTTCGCAACCAACTTCAAAATATTCCGACGTGCGAAATGCGAGATATAACACATATGTACAGATTTCTGTCAACCCATGATATGCTTTATAATTCTATGCAGTTACCGTCCATGCGTACAGGTTATCCTCTGATCTCATTCCAGATTTCATAATCCCATGATATTGTTGCTCATACTTATGTTCCTGTTCGTATTATTGTTCATGTCTTACATACTTCGCACATCGTCGCATCGACCCCTCTTCTTCGGGGTTGCGTTCATGCCGCGTTGTACACTTTTTTCCGATCGGGTTAATATAGGAGATGTTCCAGGCGAAGTTAAGTTCATTTGCCCGGAGTGTAGCCGAGTCAGAATACACGTGCCAGGATATCTTGGTTGAAGTTAGAGACTTTGCGTACGAGCCCGGGTTTTGGGGTCGCTTGTACTACGATAAAAATTTCGTGTAGTTACATATTTTATTTGATTCTTAAAAAAAAGGAATATTTTTAACAG